>NW_024609186.1:0-85000 GCF_018296145.1 Oncorhynchus tshawytscha
GTCACACTAGTGAGCAGAACATAACTGAGCCATGCTGTACTGTGTTGGCATGGTTACGCATCACCATAGTTGCAGGAGCCATGCTGAAAAGGACAATGTGAAAATAAAATATCCAAGCCAGCACGGTAGCCTATAGTTTGGGTTGGCATAATAGTGTGTGAAGGGTACCACCAAGCTGTTGAACAGAATTGGTCATTCAAATGTAATTCCCCACACACAGGGGCATGTACACTGATGCATTTCCCATTACAGAAGGACAGCACACCAACTAGCCTACCAGTCCCAAACATATTATCTTGCGACATTAATTTGATAAAATACTGAATATTCTGATCCAGTAAAAAAACAAAAATGTGCTAATGGGAGAGGACATGTAACGTTAGTATCGTATCGTTAAGCCTGACCACCCCTCCACCCATCAAAGCACAGCTGGACCACAGCTGGATGATCAGCACCACAGACATTAACAATCTGGCTCTAGAAAAATATATTGAATACAATAAAGGAAGGACCACATGTTCCGTTGTTTTCCATGAGCGCCAGATAAAATACTGAATATCACGCGGATTTAATTGGGTCCTCCCTCTTATATAAGACTGCCTGGACACCCTTGCTAAACGGAATAGAAAGGAGAAGAAAAGTTGCCGATGGCCAAAATGTTGCTTTAGGCCTATAGGTTATGGACGTTTTGTTTGAATATTACAAACAACATCCAGAACACTGTTATAGAACAGTCCGAGTAAATAACTGAATTCATAAAAGCAGGTTAACAAATACATCTGCGTGACGCAGAAACACTATAATACTTGCACATGGCTCTGGCTCATATGCGCTCGCTCTGTCTGTCTCGCATAGGCCTATACTGTAGGCTACAACCTGAAACTACATTACGTGCAGGTTCGATCTTCGTTCTATAAACATAATTAATATCCCAATAAAGACTGTACCCTTTGGAGTATTTTAGCTAGGCTACTCAACTTTTCCCCAAATCTGAGCAACTCTTGCCAGGAAAGAAAAGGATATGCCTATAAAGAAAAGGATATGCCTTATAAAGGAATTACATATTTTTTAAGGTCTTACTAGGGATAGGCTACTACTACTAGAACATATAGTGATACGTTTGTCTTGGTCAAAGATGCGCTAAGCAACATTTTAGAAATGACTTAAACAAGATTAGCCTATTCTTTTCTTGAAATAAATATAATAAATAACGGTTAACATACTCATACTTTTGATGAAACTACAGCTGAGCATTCACTCGAACTCTAATTGTTAGAAAATTCAAACTTACCTCCCGACAGGCGTTAAACCCAAATGGAGATGTGTGTAGGGGGGAAAATAGGAAATGTCGGGCATGGAGCGACACACAATAGACGAACGTACTCTTGAGTCAGACAGACGCCAACACCCTTTTTCACTGACGCTCAACAGGTTTGCTCAGCTTGCAAATAGGCTGAGTTTAAATTGAAGTTGCATGCGCTGGAGAGGAGGAGGATTTTATCATTTGTTTGTCATTGGTTGCTTTCAATGACCTGTTGTTGCTATAACAAATATAGCAACAACATGTAAAAACGGTGATATGGAAGGTACCAAATCGAACATTATCACATCGATATATTCAAAATAGTTGTGTACAGTACCTGCTTTGGTTACATATTGTATCGTGAGAGCATGCACAGTGCACATCTCTGAACACAAACAGTTTAACATGTTGTTTACTCCTAACAATGGTATTCAATGGTATTTATTTGGCTTTTCATTCATAAGAATTTGCACAGACAATTGAAGGCTAATCGTTTTAGCTCAATACAACTGTTTGACCATAATGCCCAGGGCCTATAGCTAAATGAAATGTATTTCTGTTGTTCGATCATACATCTCACTACCACGGTAAAACACCTGAAAATAAACTCATACATTTGAGCCAATAAAGAAACAAAACAGTAAATAGATGCATTGTGGCCCACCCACCCTCCATCCGCTCTCACATCCATTCAGGTGTCATTACATTGTCATGGCCAGAGCCCTGCCCCATTCCCACCCCGAATCTTCATCATTAGAACAACAGCAACCAGTTAGTCAGATTCCATCCTTTAGAGATGCTTAGAGTTCACTTGTGTCATCTTCAGATTTTCTTTTGTTGTTGGAGAAAAAAAAAATGGAGACAGAAACAAGATTTTTTTAAATATTACACACACATAACAGTACAGTGTAACAATCAAATGAAAGGACATTTCTTATGCAGTATAAACTATTTGTGAAGCATTTATGTAGGCCTAGTAAAGGGTTTATAAAGACATGGATATAAAATAGGCTCTTACTTGTTTTTTCTAGTGCATTTGGGATCTGAAGAGAGAATAATGAGATGTTACTACAAACACTGACAAAGTGTGAGTCTATCCTCTTGAGTTACATTCATAATGTAAGAACGTATTAGTAATTGGGCTATGTGTACTTACTAAGTAGGACAAACAAGCCACCTACTACAAGCAAGCCTGCAATGATCAGGCCTCCAATTCGTAGTCTCTCATAGTCTGGGAAATTCAACATTCAACAGCTAAGAATCACACAGGTGCAATGATTCATCCAATGTCAGAAGCATATTTCTGATGTGCTCATGTCATTTCATATCCAATAAGAATATGGCCACTTACATACCACTACGTTAATTTTGTTTGTTGGTGGTGATTTATCAGTTCCCTTTGAATGAGTGTAGAGGAATGAGCTACTTACTGTAAACAAATGGATCTGCAGACGAGAGAGGGGGGAGGAGAGAAAGGGAGAACAGAAAATTAACCTCAAGCAAATAAAACACATGTTGCTCTGACTGGCTGCACAGTGTGTGACTCTGGTTTAAGTGACAGTGATCAAATCTGCTGAAAATAGTTAGTTCTCATTCACAGTCACCTGAAAACAAGAACCTCCTGAAAACAGATGAGTCTAACAAAGAGCAAGTTTTGACCAACCCGTCAGACAACTAGAGACAATACTAAAGCAGATGTGTCTTACTTGCTTCAGTTTCCTCGAAGAATGCACAGAGAACTAGGAGAGAAAAAGAAGAAACATTTTAAGAACGTTTGTCATTTGGTGGATAGATCTAAGTGTATATGTAGTTTTGATCATGTTAAGGGTCAAGGTCAACAATCATTTCTTGGAAGGACACAAAAGGTCACAAAATGTCAAGTGCAACAAAACAATCCTGTAACATTCTTCTAAGACAAAGCAGAACTTGTCTGTTGTATCACAGATTTGTAGTTCCCACTGTAGCTTTCCATACTAATGTCCATAAAATCTTTAATAATATTTATTTCATTTTGCAGAATTCATCTGTTGCATTACCCCATGCATCTTTATCATGAAAATGTCTGATTTACCTGTCAGCAAAAGCAGACCTGAGAATTGGCCCATCTTGCACACAACCTGACTGGGAGCAAAATGAAAAAAGGCATCTATTATAACAGCATAACATCTCACAAGTCTAGGTCCAAGAGGCTTATAAACAGCTTCTACCCCCAAGCCATAAGACTCCTGAACATCTAATAAAATGGCTACCCAGGATATTTGCATTGCCCCCCCCCCCCTATTTTACATTGCTGCTACTCTCTGTTATTATCTATGCATAGTCACTTTAATAACTCTACCGACATGTACATATTACCTCAATTACCTTGACTAACCGGTGCCCCGCACATTGACTCTGTACCAGTACACCCTGTATACAGCCTCACTATTGTAATGGTACTGCTGCGCTTTGATTATTTGTTACTTTTTGAAGGTATTTTTAAGCATTTCACTGTAAGGAAGTAGTATTCGACGGATGTGACAAATAAGATTTGATTTGACATACCAATAACCATTGGGGTCATTCCTAGAATTTAACACCATCTTGAATGAACCCTTTTTATTCCTAGCTGAAGAGGGATAATACTGTATGATTATACTTGTATGATCTATAATGAACTAATATCATTAAAACCATTGTGTCTATGTTGCCCTCCTGCACAGTCCCATTCTTGTTCCCAAACACAGTGAGGATAAAGGGGCAGAATGTCCTTGTGGCGTGAGACAGACACCGGGACGCAGCAGGAGGGCATTGTGGGTGTTTGGACAGAAAACAGCTGAGGGAGGAAATGTGGGGCGGACGCCACAGGCCTCAGGACACCCTTGGCTCGACCTTGGTCACTCACTGGGGTTTACACTGCAATGTTTTGGAAATATAGAAATACGACACCCATCTCCTTCATTCTGGTAAAAACGAGTTTGTTTTACAATAGACAATTCCACCATTTGAAGACCAGGTCAATGCTAGTAATCCAACTTTTCCTATCAGATTTTTTAGAATGAGTTTTCTAATGCCCTCATACACAGTAAGATGTGGTCGTAGATGACGCTATCTCTCAACTCCAACTGACAATGATGGGAATTAGTCCTATGTCGAAATACTATTATGTGTATAGTTCACATCAGAGCATTCACTTAGAGCATTCATACACTGAAACATAACACATACATTTGAACTCATAAAGGGAAACAGAATATTTCCATTTGTATTGTACTATATATCCCAATATATAGTATATATAGTACAATATATATTCCAATATGCCCAGAATGCCATTTTCCCTGTTGCAGACTAATAGTAGTGAAGGTCACCATGCTGATCAGCATGTCATCCCTCAAGGTCAAGGATACCTATCCATATATTTACTGCCTGACAACTGCCTTTCGCAGGGAACACACCAACCTAGCTCAACCAACTGAGAATATATTGACTTTACAAAGTGAATTTACATTGACTATCTAAATATATGCAAAAATCACCATTACATCCATACAATCTTCAGAACCTAATGGTGCTATAGCAACACCCCACTCTATGGATGTGTAAGTGATCAGAACAACACAGATGGTTGTAAAACAGGGCCTGGGAAAGCCAGTGAAATCCCTTCTTACCTGAGAACGAGGTCTGTCTTGGCAAGGGGTCTGAGGATATCTGCTGGGCAGCTCAGGTCGTCCTGCTGACTTCACACACCTAGTCTTTACTCTTTCCTTTTACCTTGAGGAATAGCCCCTCCCTTTGTTGTCACCTTAAACACACTATAGGACGATGAGATCCCGTGTGCAGAATGTGTGTGGTGTATCCAGGTGCACTGATGTGCCCCAAACACAGGCCTGTGCCCTTCTGTTCAGGGTTAAAAACACTGGGTGGGACGAGGTACTGAGTTGCCATACCAAGACCTACTGAGCTCTCATACTGATCACTATTTCATTGGATCTCTTTCGGTGTATTCGCTTTATGGTCAGTTATATTAGACTTTGTGCATGTCCTACTGATAAGCAGAATGAATGCTAGAGAAGCATACGGTTTGAGCTGGAGAGAAATGGATTTGGGGCGTCCTTGAAATATTTGAATGCCTTACAATCAATCTCCATGATTATGCCACAGTGAGATACATTAATCCAGGAAGTTTCCTTCCAGTCGAGTAACCTTTCAATGTCATTCTGAGACATTCTAAGAGGACATTCTAAGAAGACAATCTAAAAGGACACAGAGAGACATTATGTACCGTCCCAAATTTTAGCATTGTCTGAAATAGGAGTGAGAAAATCTAAATATTTTTGTAGTCTCTTTGATAAACGGATGTTAAAAAATGCTATATGGGTAATACAAAAAGGCCAACACACAACACAGTATTAACAGGAGTAGCCTTTGGCCAGAATGTATTGAATCAATGCAGTCTAATAGGTTCCCTCGAATAGAGATACACTACATGACCAAAAGTATGCTCGTTGAACATCTCATTCCAAAATCATGGGCATTAACTTGGAGTTGGTCACCCCTTTGCTGTAGGCTCGTCACGATATCAACATTTTACAAACGATACGATACAAGGCCAAGTATCACGATGAAGTCTAAGGCACTGCATCTCAGTGCTAGAGCCGTCAATAAAGACACCCTGGTTGGAATCCAGGTTGTTTCACAACTGTCCGTGATTGAGAGTTTCATAGAGCGGCGCACAATCTTTTTATTTTATGTTATTTAACCTTTCTTTAACTAGGCAAGTCAGTTCAAAACAAATATAGTCCGGGTTTGGCCGGGTGTAGGCCGTCATTGTAAACAATAATTTATTCTGAACTGACTTGCCTAGTTAAATAAAGGTAAAAACGGTGGAAAAAAATCTGTGGCATAGCATCCTTTTGCACAGCCCCGGGACGCTTGTTCACGTTTTCTAAACGTTCTCCAAAAACTGAAATTCACACTGCTACTCAATACAAAACATTGAATTTAACTTCACACTTTTAGTGTATAATAGAATACTGCATAGAATGGCTGATTTACTCATATTCACAAAGCCCTACCTGTGGTTTGGCTGGAGGAATGGGAGGAAGGAATAAACATGCATAATGATCTGCATGTCAGAGTCAGTAAGGTGAAAACACTACATGAAACCTTCTTTACTCTTCAGTTAACGCACACACAGTCTCCCTCCCTTCCTCACACACTCTGTCTCCCTCACTCTCATAAACACACACACATACACATCACTCTCTCTCCCACAAACACACATACAGCGCAGTATTCAGACCCCTTCTTTTTTCCCACATTTTATTACATTACAGCCATATTCTAAAATTGATTAAATTGTTTTTCCCTCATCAATCTACACACCCCATAATGACATAGCAAAAACAGGTATTTTTTTTTGTGTGCAAATTTATTACAAATAACTGAAATATCATATTTATATAAGTATTCACTCTTTACTCAGTACTTTGCTAAAGCACCTTAGGCAGTGATTACCTTCTCGAGTCTTCTTGGGTATGACACTACAAGCTTGGTACACCTGTATTTGGGGAGTTTGTCCCATTCTTCTCTGCAGATCCTCTCAAGCTCTGTCAGGTTGGAAGGGGAGATTCGCTGTACAGCTATCTTCAGGTCTCTCCAGAGATGTTAGATCGGGTTCAAGTCCGGGCTCTGGCTGGGCCACTCAAGAACATTCAGAGACTTGTCTTGAAGCCACTCCTGTGTTGTCTTCACTTTGTGCTTAGGGTCATTATCCTGTTGGAAGGTGAACCTTCGCCCCAGTCTGAGGAGCAGGTTTTCATCAAGGACCTCTCTTTACTTTGCTCCATTCGTCTTTCCTTCGATCCTGACTCAATCCTGACTAGTCTCCCAGTCCCTGCTGTTGAAAAACATCCCCACAGCATGATGCTGCCACCAACATGCTTCACCGTAGGGATGGTATTGGCCAGGGGATGAGCGGTGCCTGGTTTCCTCCAGATGTTATGGTTGGCATTCAGGCCTAAGTGTTCAATCTGGGTTACACCGGACCAGACAATCTTGTTTCTCATGGTCTGAGAGTCCTTTAGGTGCCTTTTGGCAAACTCCAAGCAGGCTGTCATGTGTATTTTATTGAGGAGTGGCTTCTGTCTGGCCTCTCTACCATAAATGCCTGATTGGTGGAGTGCCGCAGAGATGGTTGTCCTTCTGGAAGGTTCTCTCATCTCCACAGAGGAACTCTGGAGCTCTGTCAGAGTGACCATCGGGCTCTTGGTCACCTACCTGACCAAGGCCCTTCTTCCCGATTGTTGAGTTTGGCTGGGCGGCCAGCTCTAAGAAGAATCCTGGCAGTTCCAAACTTCTTCTATCAAGGAATGATGGGGGCCACTGTGTTCTTGGGGACCTTCAATGCTGCAGAAATGTTTTAGTATCCTTCCCCAAATCTGTGCCTCAACACAATCCTGTCTCGGAGCTCTACGGACAATTCCTTCCACCTAATAGCTTAGTTTTTGCCCTGACTGCACTGTCAACTATTATGGGACCTGTATATAGACAGGTGCCTTTCCAAATCATGTCCAATCAATTGAATTTACCACAGGTGGAATCCAATCAAGTTGTAGAAACATCTCAAGGATGATCAACGGAAACAGGATGTACAGTATCTGAACTCAATTTCGAGTCTCATAGCAAAGGGTCTGAATGCTTATGCAAATAAGGTATTTCTGTGTTTTATTTTGTATAAATTGGCATTATGGGGTATTGTGTGTAGATGTATGAGGATTTTTATTTATTTAATACATTTTAGACTAAGGCTGTAATGTAACAAAATGTGGATAAAGTGAAGGGGTGTCACTCCCTGACCATCGAAAGCTGTTTATTCTCTATGTTGGTTGGGGCGTGATAGTGACTAGGGTAGGTCATCTAGGTGAATTGTATTTCTATGGTGGCCTGATATGGTTCCCAATCAGAGGCAGCTGTTTATCGTTGTCTCTGATTGGGGATCATATTTAGGTAGCCATTTTCCCCATTGTGTTTGTGGGATCTTGTCTACAGTTAGTTGCATGTGTGCACACCTGTAGCTTCACGGTTTGTTTGTGCTTGTTTGTTTGCTTGGTGAGTTTCTATTAATTAAAATATGTGGAACTCTACGCACGCTGCGCCATGGTCTACTCCTTTTGACAAGCATGACAAGGGGTCTGAATACTTTCCGAATGCACTGTAGGCACTGTAGGCACACTGCTCTCAACTTTTAAAACATTAGGCAACAAACATCATTTAAGGAGCACCAGAAATAAATAGATTTTGTTTATAGTTTAGGCTTCCATTAGGCCAATATGAACCCTACCTTTTGAAACACATCTCATGAGTAGCAGACCCTTTTCCTTTCTTCCTGTGCCAGTCAAATTTGTCTAAACCTACTGGCAAGTTAGCAGGTTGTTAGCTAGCTAGGTAACATGACTGAACAACGTCATTTGTTATCAAACTAATAATTAGCGACCGGGATTAGTTTGTTAAATTATATTTAAAAAAAGGCATCTTCTCTTAACAGTTTAGGCTAGAGACAAGCCGTTTTCTTTGCTGTAAAGCTGCAGACATACCTGTCGCGTGCTCCATTTCCCCTCTCTGACGCTCAGAGGCTGCATGACAGTGAACTTCCAAAGTCTACTCAGACTGGTCTGTGCCCTAGGTTATAACAGGCGATGAAATTATACAATATATTAACATTGCTTGCTTTGTGCGCAGCTCCAATGTAACACATCTAACAAGAGAACACTCACCAGAGTTTGGGTCTGCATCCCCGTTGATATGCACATGAAAGTTTAGAAGCAAAACTGACTTCACAAACATTTCATAACAGGCGCTAGCAGGTTTTTTATATCGGTAGGTTTAAAAAGTCGGTAGTATCATATGAAAATGTACTACAGTATTCTAAAATGTTGGTATTATAAGTATCATAATATTACCGTGTTACCAGTATACCTTGCAGCACTTCTTTGCTGTTATAACAGCCTCCACTCTTCTGGGAAGGCTTTCCACTAGATGTTGGAACATTGCTGTGGGGACTTGCTTCCATTCAGCAACAAGAGCATTAGTGAGGTCGAGCACTGATGTTGGGCGATTAGGCCTGGCTCGCAGTCGGCGTTCCAATTCATCCCAAAGGTGTTCGATGGGGTTGAGGTCAGGGCTCTGTGCAGGCCAGTCAAGTTCTTCCACATCGATCTCGGCAAACCATTTTTGTAAGGACCTCGCTTTGTGCACAGGGGCATTGTCATGGTGAAACAGGAAAGGGCCTTCCTCAAACTGTTGTCACAAAGTTGGAAGCACAGAATTATCTAGAATGTCATTGCATGCTGTAGTGTTACGATTTCCCTTCACTGGAACTAAGGGGCCAAGCCCAAACCATGAAAAACAGCCCCAGACCATTAATCCTCATCCACCAAACTTTACAGTTGGCACTATGCATTGGGGCAGGTAGCGTTCTCCTGGCAGCTGCCAAGCCCAGATTCGTCCGTCGGATTGCCAGATGGTGAAGCGTGATTATTCTCTCCCGAGAACGTGTTTACACTGCTCCAGAGTGCAATGGCGGTGAGCGTTACACCACTCCAACTAACGCTTGGCATTGCGCATGGTAATGTTAGGCTTGTGTGCGGCTGCTCGGCCATGGAAACCCATTTCATGAAGCTCCCGGCGAACAGTTCTTGGCAGTTTGGAACTCGGTAATGAGTGTTGCAACCAAGGACAGCCGATTTTTACATGCTTCAGCACTCGGCATCCTGTTCTGTAAGCTTGTGGGACCTACCACTTCGAGGCTGAGCCGTTGTTTATCCTATACATTTCCACTTCGCAATAACAACACTTTGACTAACTGACTTTTTGGAAAGGTGACATCCTATGACGGTGCCATGCTGAAAGTCACTGAGCTCTTCAATAAGACCATTCTACTGCCAATGTTTGTGTATGGAGATTTTATACACCTGAAATAGCCGAATCCACAAATTTGAAGGGGTGTCCATGTACTTTAGTATATATAGTGCACCTTGTCCATATGGCTCTATTGTTATAAATAAATGACAACTGTATAGAAAATCACACACAGATCTATAAGTGTCCCTCCCAAGCCAGTTTTGGAGTAAAAAGAAACATGACAACCCTCAGATTGAGATCATGCTCGCCTCACAGAGAGGGAGGTGCCTTCCTAGGTTTTGGCCTTTCTAGGGAGTTTTTCCTAGCCACCGTGCTTCTACACCTGCATTGCTTGCTGTTTGGGGTTTTAGGCTGGGTTTCTGTACAGCACTTTGAGATATCAGCTGATGTACGAAGGGCTATATAAATAAATTTGATTTGCCTTAAATACAATATAATTCTTTGGAATATTCCACATCTATTCCCAACTCAAAGACACAGCTATCATAGCTCAGAGATCAGAACTCACTACTGGTGATGTCAGTGGCACTCTGTCTCTGTCTGTCTGCCTGTCAAAACAAATAAAATATAAATGTATTTGTCACATGCTTTGTCAACAACAGGTTTTGTCTTCCTGCCTGCCTGCCTGCCTGATCATATGCTTCTCATTTGGAGTAGTGTGGAAAGTAAATGAAAACACAAAGCCTTGAAAAGGCTAACACAGTAAACTGAACAACAGAGTCAAGAACCTAAGGCTCACACCTCTATGGAGGCTCCTCAGAGGGGACACATGACTGAACCTCTGCACATTATTGGCATGGTGACGTGCTGCTATCTGGGACTATTTATATCACCGCGGCATCTGCGGAGGAATACGTATCCAGTTCTTCACAAGTGATAATACAATAATGTGACTATATCCTAGTTAGAGGGACCATCAGTGACATATTGAAGACCTGACATGAGACTGAGGTGGTTACCACCATGAAGGACTGATAAAACTGTGAGATAAAGTCCATTCTGTGCTGTCCATGTCTATGTGTGTATTGTGTCCAACATATGTGTGTTCCATTGTTGTACGTTCAAGCACAACAGCATTCCATGCAACCAGAATAGTTTTAAGACATTTATTACTGATGATAACACAACTTTTCCACAATGTTCAAAACTGACCATATAGTGCAAACTAATTGATTGGAAGACTGCATACCTGCATACCCAGTGATGTAAAATACTTTAAAGTACTACCTACATAGTTTTTTCTTTGGTATCTGTACTTTACTATTTATGTATATTTTTGACAATGTATACTTTTACTTTACTACATTCCTAAAGAAAATCATGTACTTTTTACTCCATACATTTTCCCCGACACTCAAAAGTACTCATTACATTTTGAATGCTTAGCAGTACAGGAAAATGGTCCAAGTCACGCATTTATCAAGACAACGTTCCTGGTCATATGTACTGCCTCTGATCTGGCAGACCAACTTGTAACGGTTTTCTAGTGGTGATGAAAGAGAGTCGGACCAAACTGCAGCGTGTCGATTGCGATCCATGTTTAATATAACAAAAAAACACGAACTTACAAAAAACAATAAACGAAACCGAAACAGCCTATCTGGTGCAAACTAACAACGAGTACACATAGGACACTAAGGACAATCACCCACGACAAACTCAAAGAATATGGCTGCCTAAATATGGTTCCCAATCAGAGACAACGATAAGCACCTGCCTCTGATTGAGAACCACTCCAGACAGCCATAGACCTTGCTAGACAACCCACTAAGCTACAATCCCAATACCACCACCAAAACCCCAAGACAAACACACCACAATTACAAAAACCCCATGCCACACCCTGGCCTGACCAAATACATAAAGATAAACACAAAATACTTTGACCAGGGCGTGACAGAACCCCCCTAAGGTGCGGACTCCCGAACGCACCTCAAAACAATAGGGAGGGTCCGGGTGGGCGTCTGTCCATGGTGGCGGCTCCGGCGCGGGACGTGGACCCCACTCCTTTAATGTCTTAGTCCCTCTCCCTTCGTCCCTGGATAGTCCACCCTCGCCGCCGACCATGGCCTAGTAGTCCTCACCCAGAACCCCACTGGACTGAGGAACAGATCGGGACTGAAGGACAGCTCGGGACCGAGGCAGCTCGGGACTGAGGGGAAGCTCGGGAGTGAGAGAAAGCTCAGGAGTGAGAGAAAGCTCAGGAGTGAGAGAAAGCTCAGGAGTGAGAGAAAGCTCAGGAGTGAGAGAAAGCTCAGGAGTGAGAGGAAGCTCAGGAGTGAGAGGAAGCTCAGGAGTGAGAGGAAGCTCAGGAGTGAGAGGAAGCTCAGGAGT
The DNA here is from genome assembly GCF_018296145.1 of Oncorhynchus tshawytscha. Lineage (NCBI taxonomy): Eukaryota > Metazoa > Chordata > Actinopteri > Salmoniformes > Salmonidae > Oncorhynchus > Oncorhynchus tshawytscha. The sequence goes on from NW_024609186.1 coordinate 12,542, forward strand.
GAGAGGAAGCTCAGGCAGGTAGATAGATCTACCAGCTCCTGGCTGGCTGGTGGTTTCAGCAGATCCTGGCTGACTGGCAGATCCTGGCTGACTGGCAGATCTGGAAGAGTCTGGTTGACTGGCAGATCTGGAAGAGTCTGGTTGACTGGCAGATCTGGAAGAGTCTGGTTGACTGGCAGATCTGGAAGAGTCTGGTTGACTGGCAGATCTGGAAGAGTCTGGTTGACTGGCAGATCTGGAAGAGTCTGGTTGACTGGCAGATCTGGAAGAGTCTGGCTGACTGGCAGATCTGGAAGAGTCTGGCAGACTGGCGATGCTGGGCAGACCGGCGGCGCCGGGCAGACTGGCGGCGCCGGGCAGACTGGCGGCGCCGGGCAGACTGGCGACGCTGGGCAGACTGGCGACGCTGGGCAGACTGGCGGTGCTGGGCAGACTGACGACGCTGGGCAGACTGACGACGCTGGGCAGACTGGCGGTGCTGGGCAGACTGGCGGTGCTGGGCAGACTGGCGATGCTGGGCAGACTGGCGATGCTGGGCAGACTGGCGATGCTGGGCAGACTGATGGCGCTGGGCAGACTGGCGATGCTGGGCAGACTGGGGGCACTGGCGGCGCTGGGCAGACTGGCGGCACTAGCTGCTCCATATAGGCTGACAGCTCTGGCGGCTTCTTACAGACTGACCGCTCTGGCGGCTCCGTGCTGACTGGCAGCTCCTTGCAGACTGGCAGCTCCTTGCAGACTGGCAGCTCCTTACAGACTGACAGCTCCGTGCAGACTGACAGCTCCGTGCAGACTGACAGCTCCGTGCAGACTGGCTGCTCCATGCAGACTGGCTGCTCCATGCAGACTGACAGCTCTGGCTGCTTCATGCAGACTGACAGCTCTGGCTGCTCCATGTAGACTGGCTGCTTCATGCAGACTGGCAGCTCGGGCTGCTTCATGTAGACTGACAGCTCTGGCTGCTCCATGCGGACTGACAGCTCTGGCTGCTCCATGTAGACTGACTGCTTCATGCAGACTGGCAGCTCGGGCTGCTTCATGTAGACTGACAGCTCTGGCTCCTCCATGCAGACTGACAGCTCTGACTGCTCCATGCAGACTGACAGCTCTGGCTGCTTCATGCAGACTGGCAGCTCTGGCTGCTCTATGTAGACTGGCTGCTTCATGCAGACTGGCAGCTCGGGCTGCTTCATGTAGACTGACAGCTCTGGCTGCTCCATGCGGACTGACAGCTCTGGCTGCTCCATGCAGACTGACAGCTCTGGCTGCTCCATGCGGACTGACAGCTCTGGCTGCTCCATGCGGACTGACAGCTCTGGCTGCTCCATGCGGACTGACAGCTCTGGCTGCTCCATGTAGACTGGCTGCTTCATGCAGACTGGCAGCTCGGGCTGCTTCATGTAGACTGACAGCTCTGGCTGCTCCATGTAGACTGGCTGCTTCATGCAGACTGGCAGCTCGGGCTGCTTCATGTAGACTGACAGCTCTGGCTGCTCCATGCAGACTGACAGCTCTGACTGCTCCATGCAGACTGACAGCTCTGACTGCTCCATGCAGACTGACAGCTCTGACTGCTCCATGCAGACTGACAGCTCTGGCTGCTTCATGCAGACTGGCAGCTCTGGCTGCGCTGAACAGGCGGGAGACTCCTGCAGCGCTGTGTCGGAGGAAGGCTCTGGCTGCGCTAAACAGGCGGAAGACTCCGGCAGCGCTGGAGATGAGGAAAGCTCTAACAGCGCTAGATAGGCGTGAGACTCCGGCAGCGCAGGAGAGGAGGAAGGCTCTGGCTGCGTTAAACAGGCGGGAGACTCCAGCAGCGCAGGAGAGGAGAAAAGCGCTGGCTGCGCTGAACAGGCGAGGCACACTGAAGGCCTGGTGCGTGGTGCTGGAACTGGTGGTACTGGATCGAGGACACGCACAGGAAGCCTGGTGCGGGGAGCTGCTACCGGAGGGCTGGGGTGTGGAGGTGGTACTGGATAGACCGGACCGTGCAGGCGCACTGGAGCTCTTGAGCACCGAGCCTGCCCAACCTTACCTGGCTCGATGCCCACTCTAGCCCGGCCGATACGAGGAGCTGGAATATACCGAACCGGGCTGTGCACCCGCACTGGAGACACCGTGCGCTCCACAGCATAACACGGTGCCTGCCCGGTCTCTCCAGCCCCCCGGTAAGCACAGGGAGTTTGCGCAGGTCTCCTACCTGGCATAGCCATACTCCCTGTAAGCCCCCCCCCAAGAAATTTTTGGGGCTGACTCTCGGGCTTCCATCCGCTCTGCCGTGCTAGCTCCTCATAATGCCGCCTCTCTGCTTTTGCTGCCTCCAGCTCGGCTTTGGGGCGACAATAATCTCCAGGCTCATTCCAGGGTCCTTTACCGTCCAATTCCTCCTCCCATGTCCATAACTCCAGGTGGTGCAACCTCTCCCACTGTAGCTGCTGCTGCTCCTGCTGCTGCTGCCTCTGTTGCCTCTTCTCCTGTTGCTCCTTTGGGCGGCTACACTCCCCTGGTTTAGCCCAGGGTCCTCTCCCGTCGAAGATCTCCTCCCATGACCAGAAATCCTTGGTGAGCATCTCCTTTTTCGGCTGCTCCTGCCTGTTGACACGCCGCTTGGTCCGTTGGTGGTTGGGTGATTCTGTAACGGTTTTCTAGTGGTGATGAAAGAGAGTCGGACCAAACTGCAGCGTGTCGATTGCGATCCATGTTTAATATAACAAAAAAACACGAACTTACAAAAAACAATAAACGAAACCGAAACAGCCTATCTGGTGCAAACTAACAACGAGTACACATAGGACACTAAGGACAATCACCCACGACAAACTCAAAGAATATGGCTGCCTAAATATGGTTCCCAATCAGAGACAACGATAAGCACCTGCCTCTGATTGAGAACCACTCCAGACAGCCATAGACCTTGCTAGACAACCCACTAAGCTACAATCCCAATACCACCACCAAAACCCCAAGACAAACACACCACAATTACAAAAACCCCATGCCACACCCTGGCCTGACCAAATACATAAAGATAAACACAAAATACTTTGACCAGGGCGTGACACAACTAAACAAAAATACTTTGTTTGTAAATTACGTCTGAGTGTAAGAGGGCGCTCCTGGCTATCTGTAAAACAAACATGTAATAAAAATATGAGTGCCGTCTGGTTTGCTTTATAAAAGGAATTTGAAATGATTTATACTTTTACTTTTGATACTTAAGTACATTTTTGAGATTACATTGACTTTTGATACTTAAGTATATTTAAAACCAAATACTTTTAGACTTTTACTCAAGTAGGATTTTACTGGGTGACTCACTTTTACTTGAGTCCTTTCATATTAAGGTATCTTTACTTTTACTCAAGTATGACAATTGGGTACCTTACACATACCACAGCTACATAGTCTACAGAACCAGTGGCCACAGGGAAAGGGTTGTCGTAGACTCACACAAGAGACAGTCAGGGTGGGCTATCCAAAGGGTAAAGCTGACACACAGGTACAACACACACATAAGACATTCCCTCCACAAAAACCCTGCTCTCTTCTTTGCACAACATCTCTTTAAAATAGTATTGAGACAGTGACATATTTTTGGTTTGTTTTGGCTCTGTACCCCAGCACTTTGGATTTTAAATTATATCATGACTGTGAGGTTGACGTGCAGAGTGTCATATTTAATTTGAGGATATTTTTATCCAAATCGGGTGAACCATTTAGAAATTACAGCACTTTTTCTACATAGTTCCCCCATTTTAAGGCACCAAAAGTATTACGACAAATGTACTTGTATGTGTATGAAAGTAGTAAAAAGTTAAGTATTTGGTCCCATAGTCATCGCACACAATGACCACATCAAGCTTGTGACTCTACACATTTATTGAATGCATTTGCTGTTTGTTTTGGTTGTGTTTCAGATTATTTTGTGCCCAATACATAGGAATGGTAAATAATGAATTGTGTCTGTAACTTTCTCATTCATCATTATTCACGATTCATTCAGGATTATCCGTAATCATGGTAGCATCCACATTAATGCAGAAATGTTTAGAAACATATTTTATTCTTATTTTACAATTAAAGTGACTCCAAAATGACACGATACATTATTGACCATTCATTTATATTGGGCACAATATAATCTGAAACACAACCAAAACAAACAACAAATGCATTCAACAAATTTGCAGTCACAAGCTTGATGTAGTCATTGCGTGCGATGAATATGGGACCAAATACTTAACTTTCTACTACTTTAATACACATAAGTGCATTTGTCCAAATGGGGGGACTATTTACAAAAAGTGCTGTCATTTCTAAACGGTTCACCCGATATGGATGAAAATAACCTCAAATTAAAGCTGACAGTCAGCACTTTAACATCATAGTCATTGAATCATTTTAAATCCAAAGTGTACAGAGCCAAAACAACAAGTTTCACTGCCCCAATACAAATGGAACACACTGTATTAATATAATATGAATGCATCATCACTGACACAGCTCCGGTGCATAGCTTAGACTTAAACAAAAGTGTGGTATGTAAGTATGCCTGCATGCACTGACACAACTCCGGTGCATAGCTTAGACTTAAACAAAAGTGTGGTATGTAAGTATGCCTGCATGCACTGACACAACTCCGGTGCATAGCTTAGACTTAAACAAAAGTGTGGTATGTAAGTATGCCTGCATGCACTGACACAACTCCGGTGCATAGCTTAGACTTAAACAAAAGTATGGTATGTAAGTATGCCTGCATGCACTGACACAACTCCGGTGCATAGCTTAGACTTAAACAAAAGTATGGTATGTAAGTATGCCTGCATGCACTGACACAACTCCGGTGCATAGCTTAGACTTAAACAAAAGTGTGGTATGTAAGTATGCCTGCATGCACTGACACAAGCACGCTCGTGCTGGAACACTCAAAACGTACAGTACTCTTACTTGTTAGGAGGCATATTTGTCACTAAACAAACCATCTAAGGGCCTTTGAGCATTTGACCATATCCTCTGACAAGCCACTCTGAAGATGGGGAGCATGCATAAAAATATAAATACATCTCAAAGAATGTATGTAATTCTAAACAAATTAGCAATGCATATTGTGGGATTTGAAGTGATGTGAGTTGTGTCCGTGTCAGAGTCATGCCAGAGCATAGCAGGCCAGCTGAGTCAACATCGCACCACCTCTACTGATCCTCCACTGGAACACTTTAGACAGCTACTCAGACGTCCTGCTCTCTATTGTTTATGCAGTGAAAACAGGTGTTAGCTGGCTGCCAGCATAACTGTAAAACAATTAATGGAGCTATAAAGCGCAGTATAAAAATTAACATAAACTTCAGTATTCCGGAGTAGAGGAAAAGTCAGAGACGCACAATTATAGTACATTATTAAAAACGCTTTAGTAGTATCCCAGCATAATTGAACTTCAGTTTCTGTACTGTCATGGCTGCTCTCTGTTGGACAAATAGTAGAACTGCGACTGAACAAACCAAGGCAAAACAAATCTAAAATTTTATGGGTGAGAATATGATATATGGGACTTTTGTAAGAAGTTTTCAAAATGCAACATTTTGTTTAATTTCCTATGTTTAGCTACATTTAATAAGATAAAAACACAAGAAATTGATGCCAGTATCAGATACTGCATACTGCTAGATAAGCAAATAATAGAACAGTAAAACAAAATAGAAATTACAATCAAAATCTGCATATGCAAAAAAAAAACACAAAGTGCCACCTTTAAGAAGTTGAATAAGTAAATCCAACAGTATTGCAAGGTGTGTGTTTAATCCTTTGTCACCATTGTGGTGACGTCATCCTCACGATCTTTCCCCCCTGTTGACACAAACACAGAAAAGAGAACCATATGAACGTCATGCTGCATCATTCTCTGGTCCATCCTCTGTTAGGGCTGAAGGAGAGAGGTACTTACTGAAACAGAGCTGGAACCTCTCAGATCTCCTGAGCACAGTGTATGACAGACCAAAGACGATGAGGATACCAAAGAAACCACCAATGACGCAGCCAATGAGGGTGGCAAAGTAACTGCCGTCCTCTGAAAATGTATCCGAAGAGGACAGACAGACAAACAGGATAGAGAGACAGACGGGATAGACAGACAGGATAGAGAGACAGACGGGATAGACAGACAGGATAGAGAGACAGACGGGATAGACAGACAGGATAGAGAGACAGACGGGATAGACAGACAGGATAGAGAGACAGACGGGATAGACAGACAGGATAGAGAGACAGACGGGATAGACAGACAGGATAGAGAGACAGACGGGATAGACAGACAGGATAGACAGGAAAGACAGACAGACAAAGAGATTAGGGTTAGCTAATGATGACAACGTCAAATACCATACGCTCAGGGAAGGTATATTAGAGAGGTGTATTTACCGTACACCCAGAGGTATCCATCCACTAGTGGTCGTCCTGAGCTCTCACATACCACACGTGTGTGGTTGTCAGAGCGGGATGTCCCACTGATAAGCCATATTGCAAAGAGCTCCTTACCTGTGTTATCACAGTACCCTTTTATTGACTGAGAGGAGAGAGAGAGAGGAGGGGGGAGAGATTATATCTTATCTCATCTGGTGATGCATAAAGACTCCAATTAGCAAGTAATAAAGAGGCAATGAAAGTAATTGTTTTGCACTCCAACAGGCCTGCTGAATTGAGCTACTGTATGGATTTCTCAGTGATTTCAGCTGTACCAATGGTCAAGCTAATTTGGTCACCTGCGTCATCCAGGCCTGTACAGAGCAAATACCTGTAACCTGGATGGTTGGTATAATATAAGCTAAGGCTGTGCCACTCACCTGGGCAGCCAGATACTCAGTGTGGTCTCCTGGGCAGATGAGGGTTATGTTTCTATGGCTACCATAGAGAGTGAAGTTGAGTTGTCTAGGAGGAGGGGACACACCACACTGAAAGGCAGCAGGCTTGCCAACAGCCACTGATACGTTATTTGGGAGCGTAGTGTAGTTGTTCAGGGCTGGAGGATGGATGATGATGTATTAGGAAGAGATGGGTACAGTGAATGAGAGAAATGGGAGGGGAGAAGAGACAGCAAGGAGAGAAATGCAACATAATCAGTCATAGCTTGTGACACAGCCTAGTCCTCATTTGCCTAGGAGGCAAAGCGCACTAGTTCTCATGGAAAGGGTTGTTTGACTGTTTGACTATTCCAATGTGAATTGGTCTGAGATTGTATTTTCCTGATACAAGGGACATCAGTGAAACCAAGGCACCACTGCAAATATTGCTCTCTGTCTACATTCTAGGTCTGGATGGCTGCTCTTGAGCCCAACCAATCTTGGCTAAAATAAACACAATATGGTAGCGTTACAGTAGCTACCTTTACATGTATGATTGGCAAGACAGACCCAATGGTCAACCAAGTCAGTCCTACCTGAGCATTGAAGATGAAGCAGAGCCAACAGGAACACAGACAGACCAAGCCCTGGTCCCGTCATCCCACATACAGACATTATTCTTCTCTTCATCAACAAAACAACGTTCTACCAACCCCTCCAAGACATTCGCTTCAGTGGACATTCATGTCCTGAGACTCTAGCTGCTGTCAATGATTCCAGCCTGAAAACGCAGAGAGAGAGAGGACATACAACTCTCCTTGAGCTACGACCTAAACAAATGAACAAACAACTTTATCTATGGTGAAAAACAAATGAACTCCCTGGACTGATTTGCAAGAAAGATTCCTGGGAATTAAGATAATGAGAACAGGTTGAGCAGGGCTGGGCCGCATTTGGCATAGAAAGCGATGAGGTTATTTCCTTTCCTTTCTCTCTCTCTCATTCCTTCTCAGAGCACACCTGTGATTTGAGTAAAGACATTTCACTTCCAAAGCAGACACCCAATATTGTCCTCTTTTTACCAAGGGAAAAAGAGCCAGTGTCTCACTATACCACACACTATACAGTTCACAAGTAATGCTGAAGACTTTAAGGTGAAAGGTTATGTACTTTAAAAACCCTTTAGGTTTACTATCAACAGATGTGTTTGCATGGCCAGTGGACATAAGTCTAGCACATTTGGGTCTGGGAAAATACACAGGCTAATGGGGTTGCCTGGCAGGGGTCATGCAGGGCAGTCATGCAGAGTTACCTAATGATGTAATGATATGTTAGATTACATTTGACTGTAGAACTGATCATATAGTGAGCCATTTATAGTATCACCTTTCAGGATGTCTGAATAGTTCAGTTCCTGTAAACCAGGAATGTTTAGATTCCATAAAACCAGTTCCACAACTGTGTCCAGATACAAAGTGTTATGTGTTGCAGAAATGACGGGCTTTTTACTGAGGCTTTAGCCGCAAAATATAATGCTGGTACAGATGTAGGATCTTAATTTGATCACCCTGTTGAAGGAAATGTACAACTTGAAAAAGGCTTCTGGAGTTTGTCATTTCCACTTTGAAATTTCAGGCTTGATTTTCCCTTACAGAAAATGTATCTACTACTACAAAAATATCCATAAATTATAATCCACATAATTCATATTTCCTGTTGCTTCAGGATTAGTTTCCTTCTGTAGCAAACTGGCTCAAATTAAGATCACATATCTGTAGATGACATTTGACATACTTCATCCAGTTTGTTAAATTAAATCTTTATTTCAATACAATATTCAATAGAACAATTTACATTTACAGAAGGAACAGAGTTTAAATCAGTAATAATAACATTCTTACTAAGAATTTCATAATTTCTTCACAGAAAATATATATATTCACATCTGTTGAAGTCATCTGCATATAGACTAGACTTCAAACAATATAAAACGAGGAAATGAAAGCATAAAGGCCGTCAAATAAGTTTGATAAACTACATCACAATAAACTACAGCAAATTGAGTCATGATGATCAACAGACAATAGAGTTTTTCTCGTGTTGCTGTGTAGCTAATTCTCTACCAATAAGGTAGTTGTGGTTCTCAGCAGGTAATAGGCCCTTAACTGACAACACACAGCTGAGTATGATCTCTGTAGTGTAGTGCATCATCTTGTGATGAATATGTTATATGACTTGGTGTTGTTCACCGTTAATCCCTAGTAATTTGTGAAGCAGAAATGGTTAATAAGAACTTCATTCTGGTTGTTATTGCACATTTGAGATTGAAATCCATAGATCACTTACAAATAAACATCCATTTTCAAAAAAATCTGTTACTAATATTTACAATAAAGCCAAACAAATACAACACTGATTTAACTACGCATATCTCATACGTTCAACAGCTCAATTTCTAATCTACACAGGCTATAGAAATAGCATTTACATTTCACCTGTTTACTTGTTCCTAAATTCATGTCCCCACCAAAAACCAAACTAAGAAACATCATGTATCATTATAGAAGGTAACAGTCACTCTGAACTGCAATCTGTGATACAAACAAAGGATAGAGAGACAACTCAAGAGCTGAATATCTGACACTAATGTTTTTATTTGTTACAAACATTTGAGGTCTTAGGGAATTTCAGCTACATGTTGTCTATGTTAAAATCTCTTCAGTAACTTTGGCATTATTTGTTCAAGGGAATCATATAAAGGAGAAACTTCAAGGCAAAACTATCCAGAATGTTATTTAACATCTGTTTGAGCGTTACATTTTGATACACAGACTTGATGTGTATCATAAGTTGGTTGCACCTAAAAGAGTCAAACTGTAAGAAAACTCTGAATACAAAAATGAACCCTTTGATGACATACACATAATCCCCATGACAGTACAATCTGCACATTGGCTGGCAGAGTGGTGATTTTCTATGACTTTGTCATGCAAGTCCCATAAGTCTTTTCATTTGATGCTTTCTCATTTCACCATACACCTATTGATTATTCTTTGGTCAAGCTACCATTTCAAGGGTTTCCTCAGGTAATCTAGCTGAATTTACCTATACATCCAATTGCTGCACAAGGTTCCCCTAATAGGATGGGTTTTTGGACAGGTGAAGTGCAGTAAGTCTGAATGGATAATATTTTGGTAATTTCTGATCCCTTAAAGGTCAGTGCTCCCATGTACGCGCCATTTTGTGCACTCCTGGTGAATTGTGATACGTCTGTGAAGATAAGACAGGAAAAGAAGATTATACTTCCACCTGTGTGCATCTATGTGTGTGTGTGTGCGTGTGTGTGTGTGTGCATGCGTACATGTGTATGTCTGTGTACTGTACTCACCCTCATGGCTGAGGAGATCCAGGGTAGGAAGCGGGACACTCTGGTGTAGACGCCAGGCTTCTTGGCCATGGCACAGCCTGTTCCCCAGCTCACCACCCCCAGCAGGCGGTAGCGGCTGGCCTTGGACAGGGAGTCCTCAGCCACAAACGGGCCCCCGCTGTCCCCCTGAGATAAGAAAGTCAACCACTCACATACAGTACATTGTAAAATCAGTCTCACTTGGGTGAATGGATTATATAAATATGAACAATTTCTCATGTAAAAGCTAGAATCTGGATAGAGAGCAACGGTATAGACTTGCTCATATCCGACACATTCAGATGTCAATAGATGACGTCAATAATTGACATGTTTGTAAGTGGAAGACAGAATACGGATGGAAGGTGACATTTTTTGTACAAGTTTATTAATTGACTGTCAGGGCAGGGAAATGAGATGTCCCTATAGCTGGTTACCTGACAGGCATCGGTACCACCCTTCTCAAAGCCAGCACAGAACATGCTGGTGGTAATCTGGTTGTCATAGTAATCAGGGGCGTTACAGACAGCGTCGTTGATGATTGGCACGTTAGCCTCCTGAAGAACGTCAGCAAGAGTACCTAAGAGAGAAAGAGAGTGAGAGATATAGAGAGAGAACGAGAGAGGGATAGAAAGAGAGAGAGAGAGAGAGAGAGAGGAGAGAAGCTATTAATCCCTCTATTCACATTAATGATGGCGTGATCCGACAACCATATCTGACCAAAAGATTGTTGATTCCTGGACAATAGTGCTTGGCACATCTGCACACTATGACACTGTCCCTATTTACATACTCAAAGGTCATACAGCGAGAGAGAGGAGGGAGAGAAAGAAAAGAGATAGGGAGAGGCTGTCTTGTCCAATGATAACAATGATACACCTACTCTGTCTTTCCATGGTTCCAGATAATGGTTTAAACCCAACTCCTACACTATCTGTCTCTGGGAAAAGATGATGTTTTAAACTCAGCTCCTACAGTATCGGTCTCTGGGACCAGATTACGTTTTAAACCCAGCTCCTACAGTATCTATCTCTGGGACCAGATTACGTTTTAAATCCAGCTCCTACAGTATCTGTCTCTGGGACCAGATTACGTTTTAAATCCAGCTCCTACAGTATCTGTCTCTGGGACCAGATTACGTTTTAAATCCAGCTCCTACAGTATCTGTCTCTGGGACCAGATTACGTTTTAAATCCAGCTCCTACAGTATCTGTCTCTGGGAACAGATTACATTTTAAACCCAGCTCCTACAGTATCGGTCTCTGGGACCAGATTATGTTTTAAGGCCAGCTCCTACAGTATCTGTCTATGAGCCCAGATGATGTTTTAAACCCAGCTCCTACACTATCTGTCTCTGGGACCAGATTATGTTTTAAATCCAGCTCCTACAGTATCTGTCTATGAGCCCAGATAATGTTTTAAGGCCAGCTCCTACAGTATCTGTCTCTGGGACCAGATTATGTTTTAAACCCAGCTCCTACAGTATCTATCTCTGGGACCAGATTATGTTTTAAACCCAGCTCCTACAGTATCTGTCTCTGGGACCAGATTACGTTTTAAACCCAGCTCCTACAGTATCTGTCTCTGGGACCAGATTATGTTTTAAACCCAGCTCCTACAGTATCTATCTCTGGGACCAGATTATGTTTTAAACCCAGCTCCTACAGGATTAGTCTCTGGGACCAGATTATGTTTTAAATCCAGCTCCTACAGTATCTGCCTCTGGGACCAGATGATGTTTTAAACCCAGCTCCTACAGTATTAGTCTCGGGGACCAGATTATGTTTAAACCCAGCTCCTACAGTGTCTGACTCTGGGACCAGATTACGTTTTAAACCCAGCTCCTACACTATCTGTCTCTGGGACCAGATTACGTTTTAAATCCAGCTCCTACAGTATCTGCCTCTGGGACCAGATTATGATTTAAACCCAGCTCCTACAGTATCTGTCTCTGGGACCAGATTACGTTTTAAACCCAGCTCCTACAGTATCTGCCTCTGGGATCAGATTACGTTTTAAATCCAGCTCCTACAGTATCTGTCTATGGGACCAGATGTAAGTTTAAGGATGTAGAAGCCAACACAGTCACTCACCATAGTAACCTACATTTCCCCAGCCTGTCACTGTCCCTATCTGGCCGTCAATCAGGCGCTGGCCGTAGTGGGGTAAACACACCGGCTGGATGTAGTCTGCAGAAAACAGAATGTTTATTATATTTTTAAATTTCACCTTTATTTAACCAGGTAGGCTAGTTGAGAACAAGTTCTCATTTACAACTGCGACCTGGCCAAGATAAAGCAAAGCAGTGCAGCACAAACAACAATACATGGAATAAACAAACATACGGTCAATAGGTAATAAATAGCCATAGTGGCGAAATAATTACAATATAGTAATTAAACACTCAAATCAAATCAAAGTTTATTTGTCACGTACGCCGAATACAACAGGGGTAGGTAGACCTTACATTGAAATGCTTACTTACAGGCTCTAACCAATAGTGCAAAAAGGTGTTAGGTGAACAATAGGCAAGTAAAGAAATAAAACAACAGTAAAAAGACAGGCTATATACAGTTGCGAGGCTATAAAAGTAGCAAGGCTACATACAGACACCGGTTAGTCAGGCTGATTGAGGTAGTATGTACATGTAGATATGGTTAAAGCTACTATGCATATATGATGAACAGAGAGTAGCAGTAGCGTAAAAGAGGGGTTGGTGGGTGGCGGGACACAATGCAGACAGCCCGGTTAGCCAATGGGCGGGAGCACTGGTTGGTCGGCCCAATTGAGGTAGTATGTACATGAATGTATAGTTAAAGTGACTATGCATATATGATAAACAGAGAGTAGCAGCAGCGTAAAAAGAGGGTTTGGGGAGGGTTGGGGGGGGGCACACAATGCAAATAGTCCGGGTAGCCATTTGATTACCTGTTCAGGAGTCTTATTGCTTGGGGGTAAAAACTGTTTTGTCCTAGACTTGGCACTCCGGTACCGCTTGCCATGCGGTAGTAGAGAGAACAATCTATGGCTGGGGTGGCTGGGGTCTTTGACAATTTGTAGGGCCTTCCTGGATGGCAGGCAGCTTAGCCCCAGTGATGTACTGGGCCGTACACACTACCCTTTGTAGTGCCATGCGGTCAGAGGCCGAACAATTACCGTACCAGACAGTGATGCAACCAGTCAGGATGCTCTCGATGTTGCAGCTGTAGAACCTTTTGAGGATCTCAGGACCCATGCCAAATCTTTTTCGTTTCCTGAGGGGGAATAGGCTTTGTCGTGCCCTCTTCCCGACTGTCTTGGTGTGTTTGGACCATTCTAGTTTGTCCAGAGTAGTGGTGCTGGGTGGGCAGGCAGAGTTGTATGACATTGAAGCTCGTCTGGAGGTTAGTTAACACAGTGTCCAAAGAAGGGCCAAAAGTATACAGAATGGTGTCGTCTGCGTAAAGGTGGATCAGAGAGTCACCAGCAGCAAGAGCGACATCATTGATGTATACAGAGAAAAGAGTCGGCCTGAGGATTGAACCCTGTGGCACCCCCATAGAGACTGCCAGAGGTCCGGACAACAGGCCCTCCGATTTGACACACTGAACTCTGTCTGAGAAGTAGTTGGTGAACCAGACGAGGCAGTCATTTGAGAAACCAAGAATGTTGAGTCTGCAGATAATAATGTGGTGATTGACAGAGTCAAAAGCATTGGCCAGGTCGATGAATACAGCTGCACAGTATTGTCTGTTATCGATGGCGGTTATGATAAGGTGAAGAGAAGGGAGCGAGAGATGAGATTGAATTATACTTAACTTCACTAGGGTAGGGGGCAGCATTCGGTATTTTGGATGAAAAGCGTGCCCAAATTAAACTGCCTGCTACTTAGGCCGAGAAGCTAGGATATGCATATAATTAGTTGATTTGGATAGAAAACACTCTACAGTTTCCACAAATTTTACAATAATGTCTGTGAGTATAACAGAACTGATATGGAAGGCGAAAACCTGAGGAAAATCCAACCAGGAAGTACTATTATTTTGAAAGGCTGTTTTTCCATTGAAAGCCTATCCACCATACAAAGACTTAGGACTCAGTACACGATCTCTATGGCTTCCCCTACATGTGGCCAGTCAGGCGTTTACTCTGAAAAATGAGGGAGATACAGCACTTTCAATGAGATGCCAGTGGAAATTTCCAGCCATGAGCGCGCATTTCTTGTTTCTGCTGCTTTTCTATTGACGTAGCTTTTGTCCGGTTGAAATATTATTGATTATTTATGGCAAGATTTTTGGACATAAAGAGGTACATTATCGAACAAAACAAACATTTATTATCTAACATGGAGACCTGGGAGTGCCACCAGATGAAGATTATCAAAGGTAAGTAATTAATTTTAACGCTATTTCTGACCTTGGTTGGATAATGGCTGTATGGTTTTTGTGGCTAGGCGCTGACCTAACATAATCGCGTCGTGTGCTTTTGCCGTAAAGCCTTTTTGAAATCTGACACAGCGGTTGCATTAAGGAGAATTTTATCTTTAAATGTATGCTAAACACTTGTATCTTTAATCAATGCTTATGATGAGTATTTCTGTAATTTGATGTGGCTCTCTGCATTTTCACCGGATGTATGTTTGAGACAATGATTACTGTACATAACGCACCAATTTCAACTGAAGTTTTTGGACATAAAGATTAACTTTATCGAACAAAACACACATTTATTGTGTAACATGAAGTCCTGTGAGTGCCATCTGATGAAGATCATCAAAGGTTAGTGATTAATTTAATCGCTATTTCTAACTTTTGTGAGCCCTCTCCTTGGCTGGAAAATGGCTATATGGTTTTCTGTGACTAGCTGCTGACCTAACATAATCATTTGGTGTGCTTTCACTGAAATTGGATTTACAAGAGTTTACAAGAAGTTTATCTTTAAAATGGTGTAAAATACTTGTATGTTTGAGGAATTTTAATTATGGGATTTCTGTTGTTTTGAATTTGGCACCCTGCAAATTCACTTGCTGTTGTCGAGGTGGGACGCTTGTACCAGAGAGGTTAAATATATACTTGCACAAAAATTGAGATAGTTTACTTGCGGGCATGTGTGTTGTATTCACTGTGGATAATGTTCATCTTGGCGGCTGATGTTGCATGTTCTCAATTTACCCACCAGTGAGTTATTATATCATGAGAATAGCTGCAATTCTGAGTCCAACCACTAGATGTCAGACAAGACCCAATATATATGTCCTTGATAAACAACAGGAAGTTCACTGCATAACAACTACATCCTAGATCAGGGGCCTGTTGCACAAAAGTAGAATTAAGACATCCGGGATAAATGACTCAGCTGAGCTCAATGAAGCCAAAACATGTGCGTCCAGGCTTAATTGGTTGCACAAAGACCAAGCCAGGATGAGCAGCCATCCTATAACTACTGTCTATACTGTCTATACACACCATCCTATATAACTACTGTCTATACTGTCTATACACAGCATCCTATATAATTACTGTCTGTACTGTCTATACACACCATCCTTTATAACTACTGTCTATACACACCATCCTATATAACTACTGTCTATACTGTCTATACACAGCATCCTATATAATTACTGTCTGTACTGTTTATACACAGCATCCTATATAACTACTGTCTATACACACCATCCTGTTTAACTACTGTCTATATACACCATCCTATATAACTACTGTCTATACTGTCTATACACACCATCCTACATAACTACTTTCTATATACACCATCCTATATAACTACTGTCTATACTGTCTATACACACCATCCTACATAACTACTTTCTATATACACCATCCTATATAACTACTGTCTATACTGTCTATACACAGCATCCTATATAACTACTGTCTATACACACCATCCTGTTTAACTACTGTCTATATACACCATCCTATATAACTACTGTCTATACACACCATCCTATATAACTACTGTCTATACACACCATCCTATATAACTACTGTCTATACACACCATCCTATATAACTACTGTATATACTGTCTATACACACCATCCTATATAACTACTGTCTATACACACCATCCTATATAACTACTGTCTATACACACCATCCTATATAACTACTGTCTATACACACCATCCTATATAACTACTGTCTATACACACCATCCTATATAACTAATGTCTATACACACCATCCTATATAACTACTGTCTATACACACCATCCTATAACTACTGTCTATACTGTCTATACACACCATCCTATATAACTACTGTCTATACTGTCTATACACACCATCCTATATAATTACTGTATATACTGTCTATACACACCATCCTATATAACTACTGTCTATACACACCATCCTTTATAACTACTGTCTATACACACCATCCTATATAACTACTGTCTATACTGTCTATACACACCATCCTATATAACTACTGTATATACTGTCTATACACACCATCCTATATAACTACTGTCTATACACACCATCCTATATAACTACTGTCTATACACACCATCCTATATAACTACTGTCTATACACACCATCCTATACAACTACTGTCTATACACACCATACTATATAACTACTGTCTATACTGTCTATACACACCATCCTATATAACTACTGTCTGTACTGTCTATACACACCATCCTATATAACTACTGTATATACTGTCTATACACACCATCCTATATAACTACTGTCTATACACACCATCCTATATAACTACTGTCTATACACACCATCCTATATAACTACTGTCTATACACACCATCCTATATAACTACTGTCTTTACACACCATCCTATATAACTACTGTCTATACACACCATACTATATAACTACTGTCTATACACACCATCATATATAACTACTGTCTATACTGTCTATAGACACCATCCTATATAACTACTGTCTATACACACCATCCTATATAACTACTGTCTAAACACACCATCCTATATAACTACTGTCTATACACACCATCCTATATAACTACTGTCTATACACACCATCATATATAACTACTGTCTATACTGTCTATAGACACCATCCTATATAACTACTGTCTATACACACCATCCTATATAACTACTGTCTATACTGTCTATACACACCATCCTATATAACTACTGTCTATACTGTCTATACACACCATCCTATATAACTACTGTCTATACTGTCTATACACACCATCCTATATAACTACTGTCTATAGACACCATCCTATATAACTACTGTCTATACACACCATCCTATATAACTACTGTCTATACACACCATCCTTTATAACTACTGTCTATACTGTCTATAGACACCATCCTATATAACTACTGTCTATACACATCATCCTATATAACTACTGTCTATACACACCATACTATATAACTACTGTCTATACACACCATCATATATAACTACTGTCTATACACACCATCCTATATAACTACTGTCTATACACACCATCCTATATAACTACTGTCTATACACACCATCCTATATAACTACTGTTTATACACACCATCCTCTATAACTACTGTCTATACACACCATCCTCTATAACTACTGTCTATACTGTCTATACACACCATCCTATATAACTACTGTCTATACTGTCTATACACACCATCCTATATAACTACTGTCTATACTGTCTATACACACCCTCCTATATAACTACTGTCTATAGACACCATCCTATATAACTACTGTCTATACACACCATCCTATATAACTACTGTCTATACACACCATCCTTTATAACTACTGTCTATACTGTCTATAGACACCATCCTATATAACTACTGTCTATACACATCATCCTATATAACTACTGTCTATACTGTCTATACACACCAGCCTATATAACTACTGTCTATACTGTCTATACACACCATCCTATATAACTACTGTTTATACACACCATCCTATATAACTACTGTCTATACTGTCTATACACACCATCCTATATAACTACTGTCTATACTGTCTATACACACCATCCTATATAACTACTGTCTATACACACCATCCTATATATCTACTGTTTATACACACCATCCTATATAACTACTGTCTATACACACCATCATATACAGTACATATATACATATATGTTTATATTCCGAACTTTGATATTCAATCCATTTGCGTGGGGTTTTGTAGTGTGTTTTCAAATACTGCATTCTCTATTTAGCTCATTCTATCTGCTGCTGTACATGTCATTCTTCATATATATTGTGTAAATCAATATAGTGTAAATGCTCCCCCCTCCTCAAAAACTCTATTTAGTTTGTCCTTTTCTTATCCAGTTTCTGTGCTGTTCAAATATTAATATTAATGCCGTTCTCCTCTCCTCTCCACTCATCTCCTCTCCTCCATTCTCCTTTCTTCTCTACTCCTCTCCTTTCCACTCATATCCACTCCACTCTCTTCTCCACTCATCTCCTCTCCTCCATTCTCCTTTCTTCTCCACTCCTCTCCTTTCCACTCATATCCTCTCCACTCTCTTCTCATCTCCTCTCCTCCATTCTCCTTTCTTCTCTACTCCTCTCCTTTCCACTCATATCCACTCCACTCTCTTCTCATCTCCTCTCCTCCATTCTCCTTTCTTCTCTACTCCTCTCCTTTCCACTCATATCCTCTCCACTCTCTTCTCCACTAATCTCCTCTCCACTCATCTCCACTCTCCTCTCCAATCTTCTCCTCTACTCTTGACTCCTCTCCACTCATCTCTCTACTCTATTCTCCTCTCCACTCTACTCTATTCTCCTCTCCACTCTCCTCTCCACTCCCTCCAATCTTCTCCTCTCCTCTTGACTCCCTTCTCTTCCCCCAGCCGTCTACGTCCTCGGTGACATCTGATGAGAAGGTGGATTATGTCCAGGTGGACAAGGAGAAGACGCAGGCCCTCCAGAACACCATGCAGGAGTGGACAGATGTCCGACAGTCCACCGACCCCGCCCCTAAGACTGTAAAGTCCTGACAGTAACCATGGGGAAGACACAGCGCTCTGACCTTACCTCATGTCAAGACAAGCATCTCCTATAGGATGTTACACTGTTACTGACAGAAGTCAGTTTGAGGAGTGAAGGAACATTTATGGATGGCGGAGACACAGATTACCTCTGTTGGACAGGCTAAAATTACTTGAGGACTGAAATGAGGACTAAAATGAGTTGAGGACCGAAATAAGGACCGAAATGAGGACACAAATGAGTTGAGGACTGAAATGAGGACTAAAATGAGTTGAGGACTGAAATGAGGACTAAAATGAGTTGAGGACTGAAATGAGGACTAAAATGAGTTGAGGACTGAAATGAGTTGAGGACTGAAATGAGGACTAAAATGAGTTGAGGACTGAAATGAGGACTAAAATGAGTTGAGGACCGAAATAAGGACCGAAATGAGGACTAAAATGAGTTGAGGACTGAAATGAGTTGAGGATTTAAATGAGTTGAGGACTGAAATGAGGATTTAAATGAGTTGAGGACTGAAATGAGTTGAGGGACTGAAATGAGGATTTAAATGAGTTGAGGACTAAAATGAGTTGAGGACCGAAATAAGGACCGAAATGAGGACACAAATGAGTTGAGGACTGAAATGAGGACTAAAATAAGTTGAGGACTGAAATGAGGACTAAAATGAGTTGAGGACTGAAATGAGGACTAAAATGAGTTGAGGACTGAAATGAGTTGAGGACTGAAATGAGGACTAAAATGAGTTGAGGACTGAAATGAGGACTAAAATGAGTTGAGGACCGAAATAAGGACCGAAATGAGGACTAAAATGAGTTGAGGACTGAAATGAGTTGAGGATTTAAATGAGTTGAGGACTGAAATGAGGACTTAAATGAGTTGAGGACTGAAATGAGGACTTGGCTCAAAAAGAGGAGACAAAAAGTCAACGCCGAGCCGTGTTCTGTGGTGATCATCAGTGCTGTGCAGCCAACGCTTGATGCAGGCGGACAGACACCCCAACCTGAACCTGCCAACACTTTTCTTCCTAAAGAGACTGTTAAAGCTGGACTGGAGTGATAGGAACTTGCCTTCCCGAATACTAACCTGTACAGTAACCTTTCTTCTCGATTTTTCTCTGACTCTGTCAAGATTTGGGGAACAACTCTTCTAGGTCTTCTCTACAGCCATTTCAACTGTAACACAACGTTGAGTGTGTTTTCTTCCTGTTTAGCTACTGTAAAACTATTTGCTGCCAGTCAAACTGCTATCGTTATCTAACCACCCAACCAGGCAGTGGAATTGTATCAGGAATGCATATTCTATTACAGATGCAGCCTCATTTTGCTTGATAGGACATGGGGCGGGGGGGCTCGTCAGGCTCGCTCTCCCATTCTTTTCTGACTTCAATCAACCATTTTAGCTGAGCCTTGCAGAAGTGAAACAAGCGTAGAGGTTATTTTCACTGCACTGCAGGCAGTATTTTCAGCTTAGCCGTGCACGTCTGGTGTAGGAGACCAAATAACAGCCTTACAATAAAATATTCTCTCCAGGAGCCTTAATGAGAATTTCAAAATGGCTGTCGGTTGATCGAGCTCGTTTAAATAATGTATTCATCCATAAATACTGGTTCTTCCGTTAACGGGGTGACTCTGGTTGCAGCGACTGCTCTTAAACAATAGACGGAGGCTCAGACATGTCAGAAAGAAATAATGAAGACCGTGTAAAAGAAGAGACAGCATCTCATTTCATTTAGTTTATATTTGCATATAATGGTGAAAAAGATGTGTGTCCCAAATGACCCTGTATTCCCCTCTGGGCCCTGGTCTAAAGTAGTTCACTATAGGCCCTGGTCTAAAGTAGTTCACTATGGGCCCTGGTCTAAAGTAGTACACTATAGGCCCTGGTCTAAACTAGTGCACTATAGGCCCTGGTCTAAACTAGTGCACTATAGGCCCTGGTCTAAAGTAGTTCCCTATAGGCCCTGGTCTAAAGTACTGCACTATGGGCCCTGGTCTAAAGTAGTTCACTCTGGGCCCTGGTCTAAAGTAGTTCACTATGGGCCCTGGTCTAAAGTAGTTCACTCTGGGCCCTGGTCTAAAGTAGTTCACTATGGGACCTGGTCTAAAGTAGTGCACTATGGGAGAAGGGTGCCATTTGAGACACCGATGGTGTGAAATATCTGTGTTTGGTTCATTGATGCTCGACACTAGAACAGTTTTCCTTGGGGGAACCCCTCAGCTACTCTCTCTCTCTCTAATGGACCCGAGAGAAGTAGAGACGTCAAAGAGAGAAACGTTGAGAGGTAATATGTAAGGAAAAGGTTTCCACTACAACATTATAACACACACGTAGACGTACACACATTCACAAACACACACACCCTACATGAACATGTGCACTGACAGACAGGTTGACGCGGAGGAACATTTACTGAGTCGTTATAACGTTGGACACAGAGGTCAATATATAACAGAGGTCAATGTGTCCACGTCCGTTTCCTCTAAACGGATTTCTTTGACATTTTCTGCACAATTAACCGCAGTTTTCGTTCTGAGATAAAGCATTTATTTTGAAACAAAGTGAAAACCAAATCCCAAACGCCGTCAATAACCTAACTTTTTTTTAAACTAAGAAAACAAAGTCTGGGTGCCATTTTAGAAAAGTGTAATGTATTCCAAATGGCACTCTAAGGGGCCCTGGTCTAAAG
This sequence comes from Oncorhynchus tshawytscha, assembly GCF_018296145.1. Taxonomy (NCBI): domain Eukaryota; kingdom Metazoa; phylum Chordata; class Actinopteri; order Salmoniformes; family Salmonidae; genus Oncorhynchus; species Oncorhynchus tshawytscha. The sequence continues at coordinate 34,451 of NW_024609186.1, forward strand.
TAGTTCACTATGGGCCCTGGTCTAAAGTAGTTCACTATAGGCCCTGGTCTAAAGTAGTGCACTATAGGCCCTGGTCTAAAGTAGTTCACTATAGGCCCTGGTCTAAAGTAGTTCACTATAGGCCCTGGTCTAAAGTAGTTCACTATGGGTCCTGGTCTAAAGTAGTGCACTATAGGCCCTGGTCTAAAGTAGTGCACTATAGGCCCTGGTCTAAAGTAGTTCACTATAGGCCCTGGTCTAAAGTAGTTCACTATAGGCCCTGGTCTAAAGTAGTTCACTATGGGCCCTGGTCTAAAGTAGTTCACTATAGGCCCTGGTCTAAAGTAGTTCACTATAGGCCCTGGTCTAAAGTAGTGCACTATATAGGGAACAGGATTTGGGACATAGCCTTTATTATAAAACGACAGAAGAGGAGCAGTGGCATTCATTACAATTATCCTCAAATCTTGACATTATCAATTATAATTTCATGAATTCTGATTAAAGAATGTCGCTTTATTCTAGGGATACACTTATTTTTAAAAACATAATTATATTAACAGGTTAGTAATACATTAATTCATAACCACTTTAATGTGGGGCAAAATATGATTGGCAATAATATTTCATTTTGTGTACATTAATGAATGTCCAGTACTTCTTTTGTGGGCTGGAACCACTAAAAGGTAAATCACTATTTAAGGTTTTCTGTCCCAAATGGCAACCTATTCCATATATTGCCCTTTAGGCCCTGGTCTAAAGTAGTTCACTATAGGCCCTGGTCTAAAGTAGTGCACTATAGGCACTGGTCTAAAGTAGTGCACTATAGGCCCTGGTCTAAAGTAGTTCACTGTAGTGAATAGGATGCCATTTGGTACGCACTGAAGAATTGACGACCAGTACGGCCCAAAGTTTCTTTTGATTAGATCAACGATGGTGTTATTGATGGTTGCTATGGTTCCATGTTCATGTGTTTCTATCATTATTGTTGTTGTTGTTATTATTATCATTATTTTTTACTGGCAAAGGGGTGGGGTTTGGGGGAGGTAATATGCAAATATGTTGGGGCTCAGAATAATTTGGGCTCAGATCTTTGCGGATTAAGTGTGTTATTTTTTCTCTCCAATTTTTTACGGTTGAATTTTGTGATCCATACATCTACACAGAGACCTGTAGTTGACTAGTGATCCATACATCTACACAGAGACCTGTAGTTGACTAGTGATTCATACTTCTACACAGAGACCTGTAGTTGACTAGTGATTCATACATCTACACAGAGACCTGTAGTTGACTAGTGATTCATACATCTACACAGAGACCTGTAGTTGACTAGTGATCCATACATCTACACAGAGACCTGTAGTTGACTAGTGATTCATACTTCTACACAGAGACCTGTAGTTGACTAGTGATTCATACTTCTACACAGAGACCTGTAGTTGACTAGTGATTCATACTTCTACACAGAGACCTGTAGTTGACTAGTGATTCATACTTCTACACAGAGACCTGTAGTTGACTAGTGATCCATACATCTACACAGAGACCTGTAGTTGACTAGTGATTCATACTTCTACACAGAGACCTGTAGTTGACTAGTGATTCATACTTCTACACAGAGACCTGTAGTTGACTAGTGATTCATACTTCTACACAGAGACCTGTAGTTGACTAGTGATCCATACTTCTACACAGAGACCTGTAGTTGACTAGTGATTCATACTTCTACACAGAGACCTGTAGTTGACTAGTGATCCATACATCTACACAGAGACCTGTAGTTGACTAGCACTGATTAAAAAAAGGCCTTGCTATGTGAACTGTGATTCACAAAGAACGGATAGTGATTGAAAAGGGTTGTTTCTCTGTTCTGTCTGTCTGCATCTGAAATAGCACCCTATCCCCATGTTGACCACTACTGTTGACCAGGTCACACTATCTGCTATCTCAGATGGACCCTCTCTGTCTGATGTGAAATGAATAATGTAATTGATTGTGTTGAGAGAGTAACATGTAAGTGAATGAGCTGTGTATGTTGTGTCGTGGGTGGTAGATTGTGTGTTGTTGTAGAGTTATATAATACAGACCTGACTGAGTGGAATAGAGAAAAGCTGCTCAATAGGGTCTATCTTTTTTACTGGCCGTGTGTCCCAAATGGCACCCTTATTCCCTATATATAGTGTGCTATTTTTGACTCGAGCCCTGTTGCCCCTGGTCAGAAGTGGTGCACTGTAGAGAATAGGATGTAATTTGGGACGCGGGCCCCTTACTGAGTCGACATACGGTATTAAGTAGAGGACATGTTGGCTCTTCTGATTTCTACTCCTGTAAAAGCATTTATCCATTTGTTGGATTGCTTGTGAATTAATGTATTAATTTATTAAGTGTTTTTCAGTTGAAAAAGAAGTGTCAAAACAAACAAACAAAAAAAAATGGCTCTACTAACATTAATTTATGCAAATACGTTGTCTTGATTATTTTGTGAAGCAATATGCCAAACAATGCCAATGTGATGGTAAAATGTGGTACATTGGGGATACACAAAATAACACTGTTATTCCTGTATTATATTAGACTCAAACTGTGGACATCAATAAATCGTCAAGTGTAAAAACAACAACTGAAGTGTTTGTATGGTAGTGGAAGTAGTTCAACGTATGTTGTAGGTCGTAATATCAGGTTAGCAGTTTTCATCATGGATCTTGTGCTGGAGGCAGCTCTGCAGAGTGGTCACCTGGCTGGCATAGCATAAGTCATAAAATCTTCATTTTAAACCTGAACCTTAATGCCTAACATCTAACCTTAAAATTAAGACCAAAAAGCTCATATTTTTTTGTTTTCAAACATTTTTACAATAGAGGCCAATGTTGACTTTGCAGCTAGCTTATCTAGTGGAAACCACTCAGTTCTGCATCCAGGAAAAGACTCATTGCAATAAATGTCAGCCTGCGTTGTGATATGTAGAGTGGTCGTGGAGGCCCACTCCCTGACCTGATTCGCTCAGTTAGTCCAATGAGGCCCACTCCCTGACCTGATTCGCTCAGTTAGTCCAATGAGGCCCACTCCCTGACCTGAGTCAGTCAGTCTGTCCAATGAGGCCCACTCCCTGACCTGAGTCAGTCAGTCTGTCCAATGAGGCCCACTCCCTGACCTGACCTCAGAGTCCAATGAGGTCACCTGATTCACTCAGTTAGTCCAATGAGGCCCACTCCCTAACCTGATTCACTCAGTTAGTCCAATGAGGCCCACTCCCTGACCTGATTCGCTCAGTTAGTCCAATGAGGCCCACTCCCTGACCTGATTCGCTCAGTTAGTCCAATGAGGCCCACTCCCTGACCTGGCCCACTCCCTGACCCTACTGAGGGGGTTAGTGCTAACTGGGATCCTTAGGACGTCCCTAGCCATTTTAAATGTCAACTTCGATAGGGTTCAATAGGGTCTGGATCCCTGGACAGCACGGCCTATTCCCACTGCCATTTTGTGAGCTCAAACCAGGCTGCATAAAGCCATGCTGAGGCCATGTCAAGCATGCACCAGCGGAGGGAGTTAGAGAGCTGGCTTGTCACTACAGCAGCATGACATCACAGAGGGGATCAGCCTATTGGTGCTGGTCAAGGAAATAGGAAACTAGGGTATAGGCTGCTATTTTGGACAGTCGTACAGTATTTTGTTGAATGGGTGACCTCACCAAGCCAGAACACATCGTACCGTCATCATCCAGATCGATTCAGTCCACAGTGTGTGTCATTTGTGGCACCTCACTTGACAAGTACTTGGTTGGGTGAGTCAATGACATCCTCATCATCAGTGCCATGAGATGAGCAGCATCCTAGATCCCTCCAACTAGGCCAAACATTACACCACCTGGTTTTGGGTAAATCTATTATTGGGTAAGTCATGTGGTACGTTACACCACCTGGTGTTGGGTAAATCTATTATTGGGTAAGTCATGTGGTACATTACACCACCTGGTGTTGGGTAAATCTATTATTGGGTAAGTCATGTGTTACATTACACCACCTGGTGTTGGGTAAATCTATTATTGGGTAAGTCATGTGTTACATTACACCACCTGGTGTTGGGTAAATCTATTATTGGGTAAGTCATGTGGTACGTTACACCACCTGGTGTTGGGTAAATCTATTATTGGGTAAGTCATGTGGTACATTACACCACCTGGTGTTGGGTAAATCTATTATTGGGTAAGTCATGTGTTACATTACACCACCTGGTGTTGGGTAAATCTATTATTGGGTAAGTCATGTGTTACATTACACCACCTGGTGTTGGGTAAATCTATTATTGGGTAAGTCATGTGTTACATTACACCACCTGGTATTGGGTAAATCTATTATTGGGTAAGTCATGTGTTACGTTACACCACCTGGTATTGGGTAAGTCATGTGTGACATTACACCACCTGGTGTTGGGTAAATCTATTATTGGGTAAGTCATGTGTTACATTACACCACCTGGTATTGTAAATCTATTATTGGGTAAGTCATGTGTTACGTTACACCACCTGGTATTGGGTAAGTCATGTGTGACATTACACCACCTGGTGTTGGGTAAATCTATTATTGGGTAAGTCGTGTTACGTTACACCACCTGGTATTGGGTAAATCTATTATTCGGTAAGTCGTGTGACATTACACCGCCTGGTATTTGTTTATTGGGTAAGTCGTGTTTTACTATCCTACTTACTGTGTCTGCTGTAGTTGTCACTGGATTGTTTTTATTTACGTTTTTACTTTATCAGAATGAAGTACTTAGCTTAGACCTCCTTTGACTGTCTCACATTCACAGGTTCACTTCTGGTGCGCCTTATCATGCTTAAAAGTACAAAGGAATGGAAGGACACACTACTCCACTACAATCATGAACATCTGACAGTCACTGCCTAATATTCCTATGTTAATAACACCAGTGTCTCTGTCCTATCACCACAGCAGCCTGGTCATCTCTCAGTGTGTAGTTCATATTGCCCTACACTAGAGTGTGCGTTTGGGCACCATCATCCATATGCGTATTTCATGACCAGAGGAAGGAATACTCATACAATGAGAGTCTAGTACCCCCGCAATTCCCGTGCCTCCGTGTAGGCTACAGCTCGGACGGACAAATGATTGTCAATGGAATACTTGACACAGCCCAGCTAGAATCACTATCAGTTTGTGTGTTCGCTCCTCAGCGTTTCTTACCCGTGTCTTTACAGTTTCGTTATTTTCAGAATTGACCAAAATGTAGGCTAACCATCTGTTTTTGATCAGGACGAGGGGAACGGGGGATTTTTTTTTTTTTGCTAATGTAAAAAAACAAATCATGTCGTGAGTCGCTGGAAGTTTCGTGTATTTTCCCAATATAACCTTCTGTTTTGGTGATGACTCGTCCACGTTGAATACATAGTTAGTATTCGTCGCAAAGTGTGGTAGGTTATTTTATGATCATATGTGTAAGCTACTCATTGTTAACGCAATTTGCGTAAAACGCTTCTAGTCAATTTGGCTACTAAAATGCTATTGTTCGTGATATATTTAAGTTTTCGTCCTTTCTGATTTCCTGTCGAATTACAGGAGACTGAAGTAGGTTAGGGTATTCACGTTGCATGTGGTGTAGTCGGAACCGAATAGTCGGTCATCAAATCAGTAAAGGACCTCGTGGGGACTTGTTCTTATCCCATTCAGGTAATAGTGGCAAATATGCTAAAGTATATATATTTTTTGTAAATATATATTTTGTATGATTATCATTCCTAGTCATTAGAGAGCTGTTTAATATTCGATGTTTTTATTGTGGTCTCTGTAAAAACACGGGTAACCTTTTTGATAGAACTTCTTGCGGGGTGCCAGAGGGCATGGGAGAAGCAACTCCCGCACAGCCCGCAGCAGGAGGGTTCGTACCAATGTTAGGTCTTGGTATGGTGGGCTCTATGCCAGGCGGGGGTTGCGGGGCCGCTCGCGACCTCCCGGGGCTCTGCCGTCCCGCAGCTTCACAGCGCCATAGTGGAACGGTTACGCGCGGATAGAACTGTGTCGAAGGCATCACTCCACCTGTGAGAACCGGTACCAGCGAGGCCAGGCCGAGAACTCTGACCGGGAACACGAGAGTACTCTTCACCTGCTGAACATTGTGCATCAGGGACCCGGGAATAGGAAAACCAAGGGGAACCGGGCTTCGAACCAACAACCTCCAGACTACAGCAGAGTTAATGGAGAACAAAAATGCCAGAGCTCCTCAGCGGGAGACCAGAAAATCTCAACACGAATAGCAGTAAGTGATGATGAATATGTCTCTTGAGGGAATTTGGATTAATGTCACTTTATTTGTCAATTGTTCAAGAGGTCCAACCGAAATTATATTTCCACTTCATCCTAACCCCTCCCAAAGACACACATACATATAGAGGTTGGATTGGGTGCTGCCACACTTGGGCGCCTGTACAGCAGCTGTAGTGAAGGGGTTGCTCACGGGCACAACGGCAGGCAATGGCATCTAGGATTTGATACCAGCAACCCTCTGGTAAGCCAGCTCACTTCCTGCCAGATCCCATCACAAGGGATTCAAACTGGCAACCTTCCGGTTGCTGGCTAGCCTCTAACTGCTAGGCTACGTTACCTTCCGGTTGCTGGCTAGCCTCTAACTGCTAGGCTACGTTACCTTCCGGTTGCTGGCTAGCCTCTAACTGCTAGGCTACGTTACCTTCCGGTTGCTGGCTAGCCTCTAACTGCTAGGCTACGTTACCTTCCGGTTGCTGGCTAGCCTCTAACTGCTAGGCTACGTTACCTTCCGGTTGCTGGCTAGCCTCTAACCCCTAAAAACACGTTACCTAACTACAGCTGGCTAGCCTCTAACTGCTAGGCTACGTTACCTTCCGGTTGCTGGCAGCCTCTAACTGCTAGGCTACGTTACCTTCCGACCTGCAGTCTGTACCCCTAAAACAATCCTAACTACAGTCTACACCCCTAACTACAGTCTACACCCCTAACTACAGTCTACACCCCTAACTACAGTCTACATTCCTAACTACACCCATAACTACAGTCTACACCCCCAACTACAGTCTACACCCCCAACTACAGTCTACAACCCCCAACTACAGTCTACAATCCCAACTAGAGTTTACAATCCCAACTACAGTTTACAATCCCAACTACAGTTTACAATCCCAACTACAGTCTACAATCCCAACTACAGTCTACAATCCCAACGACAGTCTACATTCTTAACGATAGTCTATATTCCTAACGACAGTCTACAATCCCAACTACAGTCTACAATCCCAACGACAGTCTACAATCCCAACTACAGTCCACATTCCTAACGACAGTCTACAATCCCAACTACAGTCTACAATCCCAACTACAGTCTACAATCCCAACAACAGTCTACATTCCTAACGACAGTCTACAATCCCAACTACAGTCTACAATCCCAACAACAGTCTACATTCCTAACGACAGTCTACATTCTTAACAACAGTCTACATTCCTAACTACATCCCTAACTGCAGTCTACATTCCTAACTACAGTCTACATTCCTAACGACAGTCTACATCCCTAACTACAGTTTACAGCCCTAACTACAGTTTACAGCCCTAACTACAGTCTACAGCCCTAACTACAGCCCTAACTACAGCTCTAACTACAGTCTAAACCCCTAACGACAGTCCTAACCTCAGTCTAAACCCCTAACGACAGTCCTAACCTCAGTCTAAACCCCTAACTACAGCCCTAACTACAGCCCTAACTACAGCCCTAAGTACAGCCCTAACTACAGCCCTAACTACAGCCGTAACTACAGTCTACATTCCTAACTCTAACGTTGCTGACAGTTAAATAGTAGCTAAGTTAATCTTACTTTGGACGATGCGTGTAAGGAGAGTCATGAAAATTGCACTTGACAGTCAGTGCTAGAAAGGTAAAGGAGTCAGGATGGCATGAACCAACATTACTTACTTTTGACTAGAGTGGTGCTGTGTGAATCTGATTTCGTGTGCATTGTTTTGTATTGCTAGGTATTACTGTACTGTTGGAGCTAGAAACACAAGCATTAGGTATTACTGTACTGTTGGAGCTAGAAACACAAGCATTAGGTATTACTGTACTGTTGGAGCTAGAAACACAAGCATTAGGTATTACTGTACTGTTGGAGCTATAAACACAAGCATTAGATATTACTGTACTGTTGGAGCTAGAAACACAAGCATTAGGTATTACTGTACTGTTGGAGCTATAAACACAAGCATTAGATATTACTGTACTGTTGGAGCTAGAAACACAAGCATTAGGTATTACTGTACTGTTGGAGCTATAAACACAAGCATTAGATATTACTGTACTGATGGAGCTAGAAACACAAGCATTAGGTATTACTGTACTGTTGGAGCTAGAGACACAAGCATTAGGTATTACTGTACTGTTGGAGCTAGAAACACAAGCATTAGGTATTACTGTACTGTTGGAGCTATAAACACAAGCATTAGATATTACTGTACTGTTGGAGCTAGAAACACAAGCATTATATATTACTGTACTGATGGAGCTATAAACACAAGCATTAGATATTACTGTACTGTTGGAGCTATAAACACAAGCATTAGATATTACTGTACTGTTGGAGCTATAAACACAAGCATTAGATATTACTGTACTGTTGGAGCTAGAAACACAATCATTATATATTACTGTACTGTTGGAGCTATAAACACAAGCATTATATATTACTGTACTGTTGGAGCTAGAAACACAAGCATTATATATTACTGTACTGATGGAGCTATAAACACAAGCATTAGATATTACTGTACTGTTGGAGCTAGAAACACAAGCATTAGATATTACTGTACTGTTGGAGATAGAAACACAAGCATTAGATATTACTGTACTGTTGGAGATAGAAACACAAGCATTAGGTATTACTGTACTGTTGGAGCTAGAAACACAAGCATTAGGTATTACTGTACTGTTGGAGCTAGAAACACAAGCATTAGGTATTACTGTACTGTTGGAGCTAGAAACACAAGCATTAGGTATTACTGTACTGTTGGAGCTAGAAACACAAGCATTAGGTATTACTGTACTGTTGGATATCTACCTCTAATACTTTATTATTATCTATCCTGATGCCTAGTCACTTTACCCTGTCTTCATGTACATATCTACCTCACCTTATTATTATCTATCCTGATGCCTAGTCACATTACCCTGCCTTCATGTACATATCTACCTCAAATACCTTATTATTATTTATCCTGATGCCTAGTCACTTTACCCTGTCTTCAAATACTTCATACCTCTGCACATTGATCTGGTACTGGTACCTCCTGTATATAGCTCCACATTGATCTGGTACTTCCTGTATATAGCTCCACATTGATCTGGTACGTCCTGTATATAGCTCCACATTGATCTGGTACTCCCTGTATATAGCTCCACATTGATCTGGTACTGATACTTCCTGTATATAGCTCCACATTGATCTGGTACTTCCTGTATATAGCTCCACATTGATCTGGTACTCCTGTATATAGCTCCACATTGATCTGGTACTGATACTTCCTGTATATAGCTCCACATTGATCTGGTACTTCCTGTATATAGCTCCACATTGATCTGGTACTGATACTTCCTGTATATAGCTCCACATTGATCTGGTACTCCCTGTATATAGCTCCACATTGATCTGGTACTTCCTGTATATAGCTCCACATTGATCTGGTACTGGTACTTCCTGTATATAGCTACACATTGATCTGGTACTCCCTGTATATAGCTCCACATTGATCTGGTACTGGTACTCCCTGTATATATCTCCACATTGATCTGGTACTTCCTGTATATAGCTCCAAATTGATCTGGTACTGGTACTTCCTGTATATATCTCCACATTGATCTGGTTCTGGTACTTCCTGTATACATCTCCACATTGATCTGGTACTTCCTGTATATAGCTCCACATTGATCTGGTACTCCCTGTATATAGCTCCACATTGATCTGCTACTCCCTGTATGTAGCTCCACATTGATCTGGTACTTCCTGTATATAGCTCCACATTGATCTGGTACTTCCTGTATATAGCTCCACATTGATCTGGTACTTCCTGTATATATCTTCACATTCATCTGGTACTTCCTGTATATAGCTCCACATTGATCTGGTACTTCCTGTATATATCTCCACATTGATCTGGTACTGGTACTTCCTGTATATAGCTCCACATTGATCTGGTACTTCCTGTATATAGCTCCACATTGATCTGGTTCTTCCTGTATATAGCTCCACATTGATCTGGTGCTTCCTGTATATAGCTCCACATTGATCTGGTACTTCCTGTATATAGCTCCACATTGATCTGGTACTGTGCAAGCGTGTGCTGATTTTACCCGTTTCCTGTGCTGTATGAGGCATCTATGGTAAGGGGCACACTGCAAGGGCAACAGCCAAGCTGAGACGGGAGATTTTTCTGGTTGTTTTTGTCTTATTAGCCCCTGGGGAGTTGGACATGCAGGCTAGAGGCTATGAAACTGTTCCCAAGGAATGTTTCAATATCATGTCATAATGGGAGAGATGAGACTATATTTGCAAGAGTTTACAGATGTCTCTCTCTCCCCCTCCTCTCTCTCTCTCTCCCCTCCCCTCCTCTCTCTCTCTCTCCTCCCTGGTTCATATAGTTCATGGAAACAGACATTATTTAGCCTGATTTAGGGTAGCTACCCATAAATCATTAATGACATTACAGTAGGTTAAATACAGTGCTAGCTTTCAATGTTTTGTTATTTTATAGAGATGGTATCAGTCAGTAATCTAGGTAGATTTTATAGAGATGGTATCAGTCAGTAATCTAGGTAGATTTTATAGAGATGGTATCAGTCAGTAATCTAGGTAGATTTTATAGAGATGGTATCAGTCAGTAATCTAGGTAGATTTTATAGAGATGGTATCAGTCAGTAATCTAGGTAGATTTTATAGAGATGGTATCAGTCAGTAATCTAGGTAGATTTTATAGATATGGTATCAGTCAGTAATCTAGGTAGATTTTATAGAGATGGTATCAGTCAGTAATCTAGGTAGATTTTATAGAGATGGTATCAGTCAGTAATCTAGGTAGATTTTATAGAGATGGTATCAGTCAGTAATCTAGGTAGATTTTATAGAGATGCAGTTGACTGCCCGTTGACTGCGTGGTTACTGCCTGTTGACTGCGTGGTTACTGCCCGGCCCAACATAATATCAACATTCTAGTTGTTCATTATCTCATGCTCCCGGCCCAACATAATATCAACATTCTAGTTGTTCATTATCTCAAGCTCCTGGCCCAACATAATATCAACATTCTAGTTGTTCATTATCTCAAGCTCCCGGCCCAACATAATATCAACATTCTAGTTGTTCATTATCTCAAGCTCCCGGCCCAACATAATATCAACATTCTAGTTGTTCATTATCTCAAGCTCCCGGCCCAACATAATATCAACATTCTAGTTGTTCATTATCTCAAGCTCCCGGCCCAACATAATATCAACATTCTAGTTGTTCATTATCTCAAGCTCCCGGCCCAACATAATATCAACATTCTAGTTGTTCATTATCTCAAGCTCCGGCCCAACATAATATCAACATTCTAGTTGTTCATTATCTCAAGCTCCCGGCCCAACATAATATCAACATTCTAGTTGTTCATTATCTCAAGCTCCCGGCCCAACATAATATCAACATTCTAGTTGTTCATTATCTCAAGCTCCCGGCCCAACATAATATCAACATTCTAAATGGTGCAAACTGCTTCATTATCCTTTACAAATGTTAGAAATACTACCAATCACAGGATTAACTTAATAATAGTCAGAAGAATAGTGAAATATACCACGGTCCAATCAGTATTCTAATATGTGTACTGCATTACAAAAGTAGTGTATTACATAGGGAATAGGGTGCTCTGGTCTAAAGTAGTGTATTACATAGGGAATAGGGTGCCCTGGTCTAAAGTAGTGTATTACATAGGGAATAGGGTGCCCTGGTCTAAAGTAGTGTATTACATAGGGAATAGGGTGCCCTGGTCTAAAGTAGTGTATTACATAGGGAATAGGGTGCCCTAGTCTAAAGTAGTGTACTACATAGGGAATAGGGTGCCCTGGTCTAAAGTAGTGCACTACATAGGGAATAGGGTGCCCTGGTCTAAAGTAGTGCACTATATAGGGAATAGGGTGCCCTGGTCTAAAGTAGTGCACTACATAGGGAATAGGGTGCCCTGGTCTAAAGTATTGCACTATATAGGGAATAGAATGCCATTTGGGACATAACCAAGACGCGCCTGCAGGTTCATTTCTCCAACAGTGGTGTCTTTCTGAGGCACCCCCTACACACACACACACACACACACACACACACACACTCTCTACACACACACACGCCTCTAGGGGCAGGCTGAGTCTTTGAAGACAGAGAGCTGCTGTTGAAACCAACCAGCTGATCAGTTCTGTCTCATCCCTGTAGACCGTCTCTCATCCTAGTACTGTAGTCCTCCGAGGATAATGCAGTAGAAGTACTATACGTCCTCCCAAGATAATGCAGTAGAAGGTCCGTGTGTCCTCACAGGATAATGCAGTAGAAGCACTGTAGTCCTCCCAGGACAATGCAGCCCTGCTATTCCATATGGAGTAGAGGAATACAGGCAGCCCTGCTATTCCATGTGGACCAGAGGAACACAGGCAGCCCTGCTATTCCATGTGGACCAGAGGAACACAGGCAGCCCTGCTATTCCATGTGGACCAAAGGAACACAGGCAGCCCTGCTATTCCATATGGAGTAGAGGAATACAGGGAGCCCTGCTATTCCATATGGACCAGAGGAACACAGGCAGCCCTGCTATTCCATGTGGACCAGAGGAACACAGGCAGCCCTGCTATTCCATGTGGACCAGAGGAACACAGGCAGCCCTGCTATTCCATGTGGACCAGAGGAACACAGGCAGCCCTGCTATTCCATATGGAGTAGAGGAATAGAGGCAGCCCTGCTATTCCATGTGGACCAGAGGAACACTAGTACTACAAGCAGCAGCGCTGGTCCCATAGAAATGGGCTGACGGGCCAGCCATCATGAAACATTGATAGAAGGATTCTCATTCTAGTCATCGTATTTCTATGGCTAGTCCTGTCCTGTGGTTTATTTAGCCTATGGGTTGACTGGAATACCACTTGCTGGCTTAAAGCAGCAATCGGAAGTGCTTTTGTTTCAGCCCCAAGGCATCTCCGCTTACAGGCCCTCTATTAGACCCGAAGCTATACAGTCAGTGTGTTTACTGTGTGTTTCCTATAGAGGAACTGCCTGGCCGTTTTCAACTCAAACTGCAAACAAAAACAGAGACATTTTTATCCCACCTCATCCTGACTGGGTGGGTAAAATATTGATGCTTCAAGGCCAGACCTGGGAGACAACCTTCCATTCCAAAGGGAACCCTTTTCTAGTGCACTATACAGGGATTAGGGTGCCGTTTGGGACGAAGATTTCATATTTTTGGAGAGCCACAACTATAGCTGTGTTATATTTTCACAGGTTATGTCTGTTTCAGGACCCTGTCTTTCAAATATAACTTATACAATTCTAAATAACAGATCTTCATTGTAAAGGGATTAAACACTGTTTCCCATGCTTGTTCAATGAACCATAAACAACTAATGAACATGCACCTGTGGAACGGTCATTAAGACACTAACAGCTTACAGGCGGTAGGCAATTAAGGTCACAGTTATGAAAACTTAGGACACTAAAGAGGCCTTTCTACTGACTCTGAAAAACACCAAAAGAACGATGCCCACGGTTCTTGCTCATCTGCGTAAATGTGCCTTAGGCATGCTGCAAGGAGGCATGAGGACTGTAGATGTGGCCAGGGCAATAAATTGCAATGTCCATACTGTGAGACGCCTAAGACAGCGCTACAGGGAGACAGGATGGACAGCTGATGGTCCTCGCAGTGGCAGACCACGTGTAACAACACCTGCACAGGATTGGTACACCGAACATCACACCTGCGGGACAGGTACAGGATGGCAACAACAACTGCCCGAGTTACACCGGGAACACACAATCCCTCCATCAGTGCTCAGACTGTCCACAGTAGGCTGAGAGAGGCTGGACTGAGGGCTTGTAGGCCTGTTGTAAGGCAGGTCCTCACCAGACATCACCTGCAACAACGTCGCCTATGGGCGCACATCCACCGTCGCTGGACTAGACAGGACTGGAAAAAAGTGCTCTTCACTGACGAGTCGCGGTTTTGTCTCACCAGGGGTGATGGTCGGATTCTCATTTATCCTCGAAGGAATGAGCGTTACACCGAGGCCTGTACTCTGGAGCGGGATGGATTTGGAGGTGGAGGGTCCGTCATGTTCTGGGGCGGTGTGTCACAGCGTCATCAGACTGAGCTTGTTGTCATTGCAGGCAATCTCAACGCTGTGCGTTACAGGGAAGACATCCTCCTCCCTCATGTGGTACCCTTCCTGCAGGCTCATCCTGACATGACCCTCCAGCACGACAATTCCACCAGCGACACTGCTCGTTCTGTGTGTGATTTCCTGCAAGACAGGAATGTCCGTGCCCTGCCATGGCCAGTGAAGAGCCCGGATCTCAGGGTGAGGGCTAGGCCATCCCCCAGAAATGTCCGGGAACTTGCAGGTTCCTTGGTGGAAGAGTGGGGTAACATCTCACAGCAAGAACTGGCAAATCTGGTGCAGTCCATGAGGAGGAGATGCACTGCAGTACTTAATGCAGCTGGTGGCCACACCAGGTACTGACGGTTACTTTTGATTTGGACTCCCCCCCTTTGTTCAGGGACACATCGTTCCATTTCTGTTAGTCACATGTCTGTGGAAATTGTTCAGTTTATGTCTCAGTTATTGACTCTTATGTTCATACAATTATATACACATGTTAATTAAGTTTGCTGAAAATAAACTACGTTAACAGTGAGAAGACAGTGATGGGACAGTGAGAGGACAGTGAGGGGACAGTGATGGGACAGTGATGGGTCAGAGATGGGACAGTGAGAGGACAGTGAGGGGACAGTGAGAGGACAGTGATGGGACAGAGATGGGACAGTGATGGGACAGAGATGGGACAGTGAGAGGACAGTGAGGGGACAGTGAGAGGACAGTGATGGGACAGAGATGGGACAGTGAGAGGACAGTGATGGGACAGTGAGAGGACAGTGATGGGACAGTGAGAGGACAGAGATGGGACAGTGAGGGGACAGTGATGGGACAGTGATGGGACAGTGAGAGGACAGTGAGAGGACAGTGAGAGGACAGAGATGGGACAGTGAGAGGACAGTGATGGGACAGTGAGAGGACAGTGATGGGACAGTGAGAGGACAGTGAGGGGACAGTGAGAGGACAGTGATGGGACAGTGATGGGACAGTGAGAGGACAGTGATGGGACAGTGAGAGGACAGTGATGGGACAGTGAGAGGACAGAGATGGGACAGTGAGGGGACAGTGAGAGGACAGTGAGGGGACAGTGAGAGGACAGAGATGGGACAGTGAGAGGACAGTGAGAGGACAGTGATGGGACAGTGATGGGACAGTGAGAGGACAGTGAGAGGACAGTGATGGGACAGTGAGGGGACAGTGATGGGACAGTGAGGGGACAGTGATGGGACAGTGAGAGGACAGTGATGGGACAGTGATGGGACAGTGAGAGGACAGTGATGGGACAGTGAGAGGACAGTGAGGGGACAGTGAGAGGACAGTGATGGGACAGTGATGGGACAGTGATGGGACAGTGAGAGGACAGTGATGGGACAGTGAGAGGACAGTGATGGGACAGTGAGAGGACAGTGATGGGACAGTGATGGGACAGTGAGAGGACAGTGAGGGGACAGTGATGGGACAGTGAGAGGACAGTGAGGGGACAGTGAGAGGACAGTGATGGGACAGTGAGAGGACAGTGAGAGGACAGAGATGGGACAGTGAGAGGACAGTGAGAGGACAGTCATGGGACAGTGAGAGGACAGCTTTTCCCTCTTCTGAATACTGGGCCTAGATCCCAGATGGAACCCTATTCTCTATATAGTGTCCCAGATGGAACCCTATTCTCTATATAGTGTCCAAGATGGAACCCTATTCTCTTTATAGTGCATTACTTTTTACCAGACCCCTATGGGCCCTCGCCAAAAATAGTGCACTTTAAATGGATTTGGGTGCCATTTGAGACAGAGACGGCATATGAGTAAACATGTCTTTGGAGTGGGTTGTCTGGAATCTATCCATTCATTCACGCCTGATGTGACTTCTTCTGCTTAGAGAGGCTCTGAGGTCTTGAGGGAGAGGTAGAGAGAGAGAGGTAGAGAGAGAGGGAGAGGTAGAGAGAGAGAGGTAGAGAGAGAGGGAGAGGTAGAGAGAGAGGGAGAGGTAGAGAGGGAGAGGTAGAGAGAGGGGTAGAGAGAGGGGTAGAGAGAGGGGTAGAGAGAGGGGTAGAGAGAGGGGTAGAGAGAGAGGTAGAGAGAGCGAGAGAGGGAGAGGTAGAGAGAGGGGTAGAGAGAGGGGTAGAGAGAGAGGTAGAGAGAGAGGGAGAGGTAGAGGGAGAGGTAGAGGGAGAGGTAGAGGGAGAGGTAGAGCGAGAGGTAGAGAGAGAGGTAGAGCGAGAGGTAGAGCGAGAGGTAGAGAGAGAGGTAGAGAGAGAGGTAGAGAGAGAGGTAGAGAGAGAGGTAGAGAGAGAGGGAGAGGTAGAGAGAGAGGTAGAGAGAGAGGGAGAGGTAGAGAGAGGGGTAGAGAGAGAGAGAGAGCTGTGTGAGTGTCTTTGTTGATCTCATCTGAAATTAGACCCTTGTGGGAACCTGCATGTTCACAGAGGGTAGAAAGGGCCCCTATGGTAAATATGAACCTATACCCTATTGGAGTGGTAAATGTGAACCTATACCCTATTGGAGTGGTAAATATGAACCACGATGTGAGAAACTATACCCTATTGGAGTGGTAAATATGAACCACGATGTGAGAAACTATACCCCACGGGAGTGGTAAATATGAAACCATGAAATTAGAAATATCCCTTTCTAGAGTTGTTTACAAAAAGACACACAACCTCTGAAGGAGAGGTTCAGATGTTGTGGCTGTTTGTTTGGGGAAATGTCACTTTCTGTCCCTTCTTCACTTGAGGTTTCTCCCGATGGCTTCCCTATGTTGACAGCTGTGAAAGTAGTGACAGTTATATGCCAGATCTGTATGTGTCCCAGACATAACTCTTCTCATAGGGCTACACTTATCTATCAGCCAATCAGCGAACAACAGTCATCGAAATTGTTAAAAGTTTATATAAAGTCATTGTAATAAATGCAACAGTTGGAAAATGAAGATACTCCAAAACATTCAGAATTTTTATAATCGATCAGATATTGACTGAATCATAGAAAACATTTTACTGGCACTGACAAGTACTGAATGGTACTAACACACCAAGACTGTTGTGAAGAGGACACAACAACGCCTTTTCAGCCTCAGGAGACTGAAAAGATTTGGCATGGGTCCCCAGATCCTCAAAAGTTCTGCAGCTGCACCATCGAGAGCATCCTGACCGGTTGCATCCCCGCCTGGTATAGCAACTGCTCGGCATCTGACTGTAAGGCGCTACAGAGGGTAGAGCGTACGGCCCAGTACATCACAGGTGCCAAGGTTCCTGCCATCCAGGACCTCTATACCAGGCGGTGTCAGAGGAAGGCCCATAAAATGACCACAAGTCAAGCCATAAGACTGCTGATCAATTCATCAAAAGGCCACTCGGACTATTAACATCGATACATAGTCACTTTACAAATGACCTTGTCTATCCTGTACCCCGCACATTGACTCTGTACTGGTACCCCCTGTATATAGCCTCCACATTGACTCTGTACCGTAATACCCTGTATATAGCCTCCACATTGACTCTGTACCGTAATACCCTGTATATAGCCTCCACATTGACTCTGTACCGTAATACCCTGTATATAGCCTCCACATTGACTCTGTACCGTAACACCCTGTATATAGCCTCCACATTGACTCTGTACCGTAATACCCTGTATATAGCCTCCACATTGACTCTGTACCGTAATACCCTGTATATAGCCTCCACATTGACTCTGTACCGTAACACCCTGTATATAGCCTCCACATTGACTCTGTACCGTAATACCCTGTATATAGCCTCCACATTGACTCTGTACCGTAATACCCTGTATATAGCCTCCACATTGACTCTGTACCGTAACACCCTGTATATAGCCTCCACATTGACTCTGTACCGTAATACCCTGTATATAGCCTCCACATTGACTCTGTACCGTAATACCCTGTATATAGCCTCCACATTGACTCTGTACCGTAATACCCTGTATATAGCCTCCACATTGACTCTGTACCGTAACACCCTGTATATAGCCTCCACATTGACTCTGTACCGTAATACCCTGTATATAGCCTCCACATTGACTCTGTACCGTAATACCCTGTATATAGCCTCCACATTGACTCTGTACCGTAACACCCTGTATATAGCCTCCACATTGACTCTGTACCGTAATACCCTGTATATAGCCTCCACATTGACTCTGTACCGTAATACCCTGTATATAGCCTCCACATTGACTCTGTACCGTAACACCCTGTATATAGTCTCCACATTGACTCTGTACCGTAACACCCTGTATATAGCCTCCACATTGACTCTGTACCGTAACACCCTGTATATAGCCTCCACATTGACTCTGTACCGTAACACCCTGTATATAGCCTCCACATTGACTCTGTACCGTAACATCCTGTATATAGTCTCCACATTGACTCTGTACCGTAACACCCTGTATATAGCCGTCTTCATTGACCTTGCCAAGGCTTTCGACTCTGTCAATCACCATATTCTTATCGGCAGACTCAGTAGCCTCGGTTTTTCGGATGACTGCCTTGCCTGGTTCACCAATTACTTTGCAGACAGAGTTCAGTGTGTCAAATCGGAGGGCATGCTGTCCGGTCCTCTGGCAGTCTCTATGGGGGTGCCACAGGGTTCAATTCTCGGGCCGACTCTTTTCTCTGTATATATCAATGATGTTGCTCTTGCTGCGGGCGATTCCCTGATCCACCTCTACGCAGACGACACCATTCTATATACTTTCGGCCCGTCATTGGACACTGTGCTATCTAACCTCCAAACAAGCTTCAATGCCATACAACACTCCTTCCGTGGCCTCCAACTGCTCTTAAACGCTAGTAAAACCAAATGCATGCTTTTCAACCGATCGCTGCCTGCACCCGCATGCCCGACTAGCATCACCACCCTGGATGGTTCCGACCTTGAATATGTGGACATCTATAAGTACCTAGGTGTCTGGCTAGACTGCAAACTCTCCTTCCAGACTCATATCAAACATCTCCAATCGAAAATCAAATCAAGAGTCGGCTTTCTATTCCGCAACAAAGCCTCCTTCACTCACGCCGCCAAGCTTACCCTAGTAAAACTGACTATCCTACCGATCCTCGACTTCGGCGATGTCATCTACAAAATGGCTTCCAACACTCTACTCAGCAAACTGGATGCAGTCTATCACAGTGCCATCCGTTTTGTCACTAAAGCACCTTATACCACCCACCACTGCGACCTGTATGCTCTAGTCGGCTGGCCCTCGTTACATATTCGTCGCCAGACCCACTGGCTCCAGGTCATCTACAAGTCCATGCTAGGTAAAGCTCCGCCTTATCTCAGTTCACTGGTTACGATGGCAACACCCATCCGTAGCACGCGCTCCAGCAGGTGTATCTCACTGATCATCCCTAAAGCCAACACCTCATTTGGCCGCCTTTCGTTCCAGTACTCTGCTGCCTGTGACTGGAACGAATTGCAAAAATCGCTGAAGTTGGAGACTTTTATCTCCCTCACCAACTTCAAACATCAGCTATCTGAGCAGCTAACCGATCGCTGCTGCTGTACATAGTCTATTGGTAAATAGCCCACCCATTTTCACCTACCTCATCCCCATACTGTTTTTATTTATTTACTTTTCTGCTCTTTGCACACCAATATCTCTACCTGTACATGACCATCTGATCATTTATCACCCCAGTGTTAATCTGCAAAATTGTAATTATTCGCCTACCTCCTCATGCCTTTTGCACACATTGTATATAGACTCCCCCCTTTGTTTTCTACTGTGTTATTGACTTGTTAATTGTTTATTCCATGTGTAACTCTGTGTTGTCTGCTCACACTGCTATGCTTTATCTTGGCCAGGTCGCAGTTGCAAATGAGAACTTGTTCTCAACTAGCCTACCTGGTTAAATAAAGGTGAAAAAAAACAACAACAAAAAAAAACATTGACTCTGTACCGTAACACCCTGCATATAGCCTCCACATTGACTCTGTACCGGTACCCCCTGTATATAGCCTCCACATTGACTCTGTACCGTAACACCCTGTATATAGCCTCCACATTGACTCTGTACCGTAACACCCTGCATATAGCCTCCACATTGACTCTGTACCGGTACCCCTGTATATAGCCTCCACATTGACTCTGTACCGTAACACCCTGCATATAGCCTCCACATTGACTCTGTACCGTAACACCCTGCATATAGCCTCCACATTGACTCTGTACCGTAACACCCTGCATATAGCCTCCACATTGACTCTGTACCGTAACACCCTGCATATAGCCTCCACATTGACTCTGTACCGGTACCCCCTGTATATAGCCTCCACATTGACTCTGTACCGTAACACCCTGTATATAGCCTCCACATTGACTCTGTACCGTAATACCCTGCATATAGCCTCCACATTGACTCTGTACCGTAATACCCTGTATATAGCCTCCACATTGACTCTGTACCGTAATACCCTGTATATAGCCTCCACATTGACTCTGTACCGTAACACCCTGCATATAGCCTCCACATTGACTCTGTACCGGTACCCCCTGTATATAGCCTCCACATTGACTCTGTACCGTAACACCCTGTATATAGCCTCCACATTGACTCTGTACCGTAACACCCTGCATATAGCCTCCACATTGACTCTGTACCGGTACCCCCTGTATATAGCCTCCACATTGACTCTGTACCGGTACCCCTGTATATAGCCTCCACATTGACTCTGTACCGGTACCCCTGTATATAGCCTCCACATTGACTCTGTACCGTAACACCCTGCATATAGCCTCCACATTGACTCTGTACTGGTACACCCTGGTTAGGGGGCTAGACCTGTTGGTTAGGGGCTAGACCTGTTGATTAGGGGGCTAGACCTGTTGGTTTAGGGGCTAGACCTGTTGGTTTAGGGGCTAGACCTGTTGGTTAGGGGGCTAGACCTGCTGGTTAAGGGGATAGACCTGTTGGTTAAGGGGCTAGACCTGTTGGTTAGGGGGATAGACCTGTTGGTTAGGGGCTAGACCTGTTGGTTTAGGGCTAGACCTGTTGGTTTAGGGGATAGACCTGTTGGTTTAGGGCTAGACCTGTTTGTTTAGGGGCTAGACCTGTTGGTTAAGAGGGTAGACCTGTTGGTTAGGGGCTAGACCTGCTGTTTAAGGGATTGTCAGTACACTTGTTATATTCAGCATGTCACAGTAAGGTCAACACTTGTCGTATTCAGCATGTGACTAATAAAGTTTGATTTGAATAAAGAGTTGAAGGAATTCAGGTATTCACTTTATTCTCAAATGTCACTTTTTTCTTAGAATTCACTCATATAAACAGTTTCTGATCCTATCATTTTTTTTTTCTGTTTATATATGTGTTTCATTTGCATAAACACACAGGGTATATTTGCATATAAATACATTAACTAAAGGGGTGGGACAGGGCTGAAACCACCAATCACCTTCTCTGTCTAGACCAACCACCAATCACCTGCACTGTCTAGACCAACCACCAATCACCTGCACTGTCTAGACCAACCACCAATCACCTGCACTGTCTAGACCAACCACCAATCACCTGCACTGTCTAGATCAACCACCAATCACCTGCACTGTCTAGACCAACCACCAATCACCTGCACTGTCTAGACCAACCACCAATCACCTGCACTGTCTAGACCAACCACCAATCACCTGCTCTGTCTAGACCAATCACCTGCACTGTCTAGACCAACCACCAATCACCTACTCTGTCTAGACCAATCACCTGCACTGTCTAGACCAACCACCAATCACCTGCACTGTCTAGACCAACCACCAATCACCTGCACTGTCTAGACCAATCACCTGCTCTGTCTAGACCAACCACCAATCACCTGCACTGTCTAGACCAACCACCAATCACCTGCACTGTCTAGACCAACCACCAATCACCTGCTCTGTCTAGACCAACCACCAATCACATGCACTGTCTAGACCAACCACCAATCACCTGCACTGTCTAGACCAACCACCAATCACCTGCACTGTCTAGACCAACCACTAATCACCTGCACTGTCTAGATCAACCACCAATCACCTGCACTGTCTAGACCAACCACCAATCACCTGCACTGTCTAGACCAAACACCTGCTCTGTCTAGACCAACCACCAATCACCTGCACTGTCTAGACCAACCACCAATCACCTGCTCTGTCTAGACCAATCACCTGCACTGTCTAGACCAACCACCAATCACCTGCTCTGTCTAGACCAATCACCTGCACTGTCTAGACCAACCACCAATCACCTGCACTGTCTAGACCAACCACCAATCACCTGCACTGTCTAGACCAACCACCAATCACCTGCACTGTCTAGACCAACCACCAATCACCTGCACTGTCTAGACCAATCACCTGCACTGTCTAGACCAACCAGCAATCACCTGCACTGTCTAGACCAATCACCTGCTCTGTCTAGACCAACCACCAATCACCTGCACTGTCTAGACCAACCACCAATCACCTGCTCTGTCTAGACCAATCACCTGCACTGTCTAGACCAACCACCAATCACCTGCTCTGTCTAGACCAACCACCAATCACCTGCTCTGTCTAGACCAATCACCTGCATTGTCTAGACCAACCACCAATAACCTGCTCTGTCTAGACCAACCACCAATCACCTGCACTGTCTAGACCAACCACCAATCACCTGCTCTGTCTAGACCAACCACCAATCACCTGCTCTGTCTAGACCAACCACCAATCACCTGCACTGTCTAGACCAACCACCAATCACCTGCTCTGTCTAGACCAACCACCAATCACCTGCACTGTCTAGACCAACCACCAATCACCTGCACTGTCTAGACCAACCACCAATCACCTGCACTGTCTAGACCAACCACCAATCACCTGCACTGTCTAGACCAACCACCAATCACCTGCTCTGTCTAGACCAACCACCAATCACCTGCACTGTCTAGACCAACCACCAATCACCTGCACTGTCTAGACCAACCACCAATCACCTGCACTGTCTAGACCAACCACCAATCACCTGCACTGTCTAGACCAACCACCAATCACCTGCTCTTTCTAGACCAACCACCAATCACCTGCACTGTCTAGACCAACCACCAATCACCTGCACTGTCTAGACCAACCACCAATCACCTGCACTGTCTAGACCAACCACCAATCACCTGCACTGTCTAGACCAACCACCTGCTCTGTCTAGACCAACCACCAATCACCTGCTCTGTCTAGACCAACCACCAATCACCTGCTCTGTCTAGACCAATCACCTGCTCTGTCTAGACCAATCACCTGCTCTGTCTAGACCAACCACCTGCACTGTCTAGACCAACCACCAATCACCTGCTCTGTCTAGACCAACCACCAATCACCTGCACTGTCTAGACCAACCACCAATCACCTGCACTGTCTAGACCAACCACCAATCACCTGCACTGTCTAGACCAACCACCAATCACCTGCTCTGTCTAGACCAACCACCAATCACCTGCACTGTCTAGACCAACCACCAATCCCCTGCTCTTTCTAGACCAACCACCAATCACCTGCTCTTTCTAGACCAACCACCAATCACCTGCACTGTCTAGACCAACCACCAATCACCTGCTCTGTCTAGACCAATCACCTGCTCTGTCTAGACCAATCACCTGCACTGTCTAGACCAACCACCAATCACCTGGTCTGTCTAGACCAACCACCAATCACCTGCACTGTCTAGACCAACCACCAATCACCTGCTCTGTCTAGACCAACCACCAATCACCTGCTCTGTCTAGACCAACCACCAATCACCTGCACTGTCTAGACCAACCACCAATCACCTGCTCTGTCTAGACCAACCACCAATCACCTGCACTGTCTAGACCAACCACCAATCACCTGCACTGTCTAGACCAACCACCAATCACCTGCACTGTCTAGACCAACCACCAATCACCTGCACTGTCTAGACCAACCACCAATCACCTGCACTGTCTAGACCAACCACCAATCACCTGCACTGTCTAGACCAACCACCAATCACCTGCACTGTCTAGACCAACCACCAATCACCTGCACTGTCTAGACCAACCACCAATCACCTGCTCTGTCTAGACCAATCACCTGCACTGTCTAGACCAACCACCAATCACCTACTCTGTCTAGACCAATCACCTGCACTGTCTAGACCAACCACCAATCACCTGCACTGTCTAGACCAACCACCAATCACCTGCACTGTCTAGACCAATCACCTGCTCTGTCTAGACCAACCACCAATCACCTGCACTGTCTAGACCAACCACCAATCACCTGCACTGTCTAGACCAACCACCAATCACCTGCTCTGTCTAGACCAACCACCAATCACATGCACTGTCTAGACCAACCACCAATCACCTGCACTGTCTAGACCAACCACCAATCACCTGCACTGTCTAGATCAACCACCAATCACCTGCACTGTCTAGACCAACCACCAATCACCTGCACTGTCTAGACCAAACACCTGCTCTGTCTAGACCAACCACCAATCACCTGCACTGTCTAGACCAACCACCAATCACCTGCTCTGTCTAGACCAATCACCTGCACTGTCTAGACCAACCACCAATCACCTGCTCTGTCTAGACCAATCACCTGCACTGTCTAGACCAACCACCAATCACCTGCACTGTCTAGACCAACCACCAATCACCTGCACTGTCTAGACCAACCACCAATCACCTGCACTGTCTAGACCAACCACCAATCACCTGCACTGTCTAGACCAATCACCTGCACTGTCTAGACCAACCAGCAATCACCTGCACTGTCTAGACCAATCACCTGCTCTGTCTAGACCAACCACCAATCACCTGCACTGTCTAGACCAACCACCAATCACCTGCTCTGTCTAGACCAATCACCTGCACTGTCTAGACCAACCACCAATCACCTGCTCTGTCTAGACCAACCACCAATCACCTGCTCTGTCTAGACCAATCACCTGCATTGTCTAGACCAACCACCAATAACCTGCTCTGTCTAGACCAACCACCAATCACCTGCTCTGTCTAGACCAACCACCAATCACCTGCTCTGTCTAGACCAACCACCAATCACCTGCACTGTCTAGACCAACCACCAATCACCTGCTCTGTCTAGACCAACCACCAATCACCTGCACTGTCTAGACCAACCACCAATCACCTGCACTGTCTAGACCAACCACCAATCACCTGCACTGTCTAGACCAACCACCAATCACCTGCACTGTCTAGACCAACCACCAATCACCTGCTCTGTCTAGACCAACCACCAATCACCTGCACTGTCTAGACCAACCACCAATCACCTGCACTGTCTAGACCAACCACCAATCACCTGCACTGTCTAGACCAACCACCAATCACCTGCACTGTCTAGACCAACCACCAATCACCTGCTCTTTCTAGACCAACCACCAATCACCTGCACTGTCTAGACCAACCACCAATCACCTGCACTGTCTAGACCAACCACCAATCACCTGCACTGTCTAGACCAACCACCAATCACCTGCACTGTCTAGACCAACCACCTGCTCTGTCTAGACCAACCACCAATCACCTGCTCTGTCTAGACCAACCACCAATCACCTGCTCTGTCTAGACCAATCACCTGCTCTGTCTAGACCAATCACCTGCTCTGTCTAGACCAACCACCTGCACTGTCTAGACCAACCACCAATCACCTGCTCTGTCTAGACCAACCACCAATCACCTGCACTGTCTAGACCAACCACCAATCACCTGCACTGTCTAGACCAACCACCAATCACCTGCACTGTCTAGACCAACCACCAATCACCTGCTCTGTCTAGACCAACCACCAATCACCTGCACTGTCTAGACCAACCACCAATCCCCTGCTCTTTCTAGACCAACCACCAATCACCTGCTCTTTCTAGACCAACCACCAATCACCTGCACTGTCTAGACCAACCACCAATCACCTGCTCTGTCTAGACCAATCACCTGCTCTGTCTAGACCAATCACCTGCACTGTCTAGACCAACCACCAATCACCTGGTCTGTCTAGACCAACCACCAATCACCTGCACTGTCTAGACCAACCACCAATCACCTGCTCTGTCTAGACCAACCACCAATCACCTGCTCTGTCTAGACCAACCACCAATCACCTGCACTGTCTAGACCAACCACCAATCACCTGCTCTGTCTAGACCAACCACCAATCACCTGCTCTGTCTAGACCAACCACCAATCACCTGCACTGTCTAGACCAACCACCAATCACCTGCTCTGTCTAGACCAACCACCAATCACCTGCACTGTCTAGACCAACCACCAATCACCTGCACTGTCTAGACCAACCACCAATCACCTGCACTGTCTAGACCAACCACCAATCACCTGCACTGTCTAGACCAACCACCAATCACCTGCACTGTCTAGACCAACCACCAATCACCTGCACTGTCTAGACCAACCACCAATCACCTGCACTGTCTAGACCAACCACCAATCACCTGCACTGTCTAGACCAACCACCAATCACCTGCACTGTCTAGACCAACCACCAATCACCTGCACTGTCTAGACCAACCACCTGCTCTGTCTAGACCAACCACCAATCACCTGCTCTGTCTAGACCAACCACCAATCACCTGCTCTGTCTAGACCAATCACCTGCTCTGTCTAGACCAACCACCTGCACTGTCTAGACCAACCACCAATCACCTGCTCTGTCTAGACCAACCACCAATCACCTGCACTGTCTAGACCAACCACCAATCACCTGCACTGTCTAGACCAACCACCAATCACCTGCACTGTCTAGACCAACCACCAATCACCTGCTCTGTCTAGACCAACCACCAATCACCTGCACTGTCTAGACCAACCACCAATCACCTGCTCTTTCTAGACCAACCACCAATCACCTGCTCTTTCTAGACCAACCACCAATCACCTGCACTGTCTAGACCAACCACCAATCACCTGCTCTGTCTAGACCAATCACCTGCTCTGTCTAGACCAATCACCTGCACTGTCTAGACCAACCACCAATCACCTGGTCTGTCTAGACCAACCAACAATCACCTGCACTGTCTAGACCAACCACCAATCACCTGCTCTGTCTAGACCAACCACCAATCACCTGCTCTGTCTAGACCAACCACCAATCACCTGCACTGTCTAGACCAACCACCAATCACCTGCTCTGTCTAGACCAACCACCAATCACCTGCTCTGTCTAGACCAACCACCAATCACCTGCACTGTCTAGACCAACCACCAATCACCTGCTCTGTCTAGACCAACCACCAATCACCTGCACTGTCTAGACCAACCACCAATCACCTGCACTGTCTAGACCAACCACCAATCACCTGCACTGTCTAGACCAACCACCAATCACCTGTACTGTCTAGACCAACCACCAATCACCTGCACTGTCTAGACCAACCACCAATCACCTGCACTGTCTAGACCAACCACCAATCACCTGCACTGTCTAGACCAACCACCAATCACCTGCACTGTCTAGACCAACCACCAATCACCTGCACTGTCTAGACCAACCACCAATCACCTGCACTGTCTAGACCAACCACCAATCACCTGCACTTTCTATAGTGCTTCATTAATGACTGTTGTCAAGTTCTGTTGCATAATTCAACAAGTGTATCAATAGCAGGATACTGATTAATAACCAACAGCTCTAGATTACAGACATACTTTACATTGTTAATCACGTCAGACATAATATCACAATAACATATATTCCCTTTCAGCGTGTTTCATAATATCACCATCATCCAAGTGTTCGGTTTCAGAACTTAATTCCCTTTCAGCGTGTTTCATAATATCACCATCATCCAAGTGTTCGTGTCCAAGTGTTAAACAGCCCTACTCCCCAGATCATTACCCAGGAAATGAGAAGTAGGCTCCTGATGTCACTGACTCACCCCTGGGTGGAATGTAGGGTCGAACTTGGGGGCGAAGGGGCTGTGGGATGGGGAGGCCTGGATTTGTTTTTTAGGGGGGCTGGAGGGGTCGAGTAGGGGGTAGTGGCAAAGGCTGGAGGGGTCGAGTAGGGGGTAGTGGCAAAGGCTGGAGGGGTCGAGTAGGGGGTAGTGGCAAAGGTTGGAGGGGCTCGAGTAGGGGGTAGTGGCAAAGGCTGGAGGGGTCGAATAGGGGGTAGTGGCAAAGGCTGGAGGGGTTGAGTAGGGGGTAGTGGCGAGGGGTCGAGTAGGGAGGTAGTGGCAAGGGCTGGAGGTAGGCAGGTTCTGGTTGGTGAGCTTAGAGGCTGGGGTTGGTGTGAAGGTTGTGGAAACAAGGATATGCAGGATCGGTCTGTGGTTGGCTCAGGGTCGGTCTGTGGTTTAGGGGCTAGACCTGTTGGTTAGGGGCTAGACCTGCTGGTTAAGGGGATAGACCTGTTGGTTAAGGGGCTAGACCTGTTGGTTAGGGGGATAGACCTGTTGGTTAGGGGCTAGACCTGTTGGTTTAGGGGCTAGACCTGTTGGTTTAGGGGATAGACCTGTTGGTTTAGGGGCTAGACCTGTTTGTTTAGGGGCTAGACCTGTTGGTTAAGAGGGTAGACCTGTTGGTTAGGGGGCTAGACCTGCTGTTTAAGGGATTGTCAGTACACTTGTTATATTCAGCATGTCACAGTAAGGTCAACACTTGTCGTATTCAGCATGTGACTAATAAAGTTTGATTTGAATAAAGAGTTGAAGGAATTCAGGTATTCACTTTATTCTCAAATGTCACTTTTTTTCTTAGAATTCACTCATAAACAGTTTCTGATCCTATCATTTTTTTTTCTATATGTTTATATATGTGTTTCATTTGCATAAACACACAGGGTATATTTGCATATAAATACATTAACTAAAGGGGTGGGACAGGGCTGAAACCACCAATCACCTTCTCTGTCTAGACCAACCACCAATCACCTGCACTGTCTAGACCAACCACCAATCACCTGCACTGTCTAGACCAACCACTAATCACCTGCACTGTCTAGACCAACCACCAATCACCTGCACTGTCTAGATCAACCACCAATCACCTGCACTGTCTAGACCAACCACCAATCACCTGCACTGTCTAGACCAACCACCAATCACCTGCACTGTCTAGATCAACCACCAATCACCTGCACTGTCTAGACCAACCACCAATCACCTGCACTGTCTAGACCAACCACCAATCACCTGCACTGTCTAGACCAACCACCAATCACCTGCTCTGTCTAGACCAATCACCTGCACTGTCTAGACCAACCACCAATCACCTACTCTGTCTAGACCAATCACCTGCACTGTCTAGACCAACCACCAATCACCTGCACTGTCTAGACCAACCACCAATCACCTGCACTGTCTAGACCAATCACCTGCTCTGTCTAGACCAACCACCAATCACCTGCACTGTCTAGACCAACCACCAATCACCTGCACTGTCTAGACCAACCACCAATCACCTGCTCTGTCTAGACCAACCACCAATCACATGCACTGTCTAGACCAACCACCAATCACCTGCACTGTCTAGACCAACCACCAATCACCTGCACTGTCTAGACCAACCACTAATCACCTGCACTGTCTAGATCAACCACCAATCACCTGCACTGTCTAGACCAACCACCAATCACCTGCACTGTCTAGACCAAACACCTGCTCTGTCTAGACCAACCACCAATCACCTGCACTGTCTAGACCAACCACCAATCACCTGCTCTGTCTAGACCAATCACCTGCACTGTCTAGACCAACCACCAATCACCTGCTCTGTCTAGACCAATCACCTGCACTGTCTAGACCAACCACCAATCACCTGCACTGTCTAGACCAACCACCAATCACCTGCACTGTCTAGACCAACCACCAATCACCTGCACTGTCTAGACCAACCACCAATCACCTGCACTGTCTAGACCAATCACCTGCACTGTCTAGACCAACCAGCAATCACCTGCACTGTCTAGACCAATCACCTGCTCTGTCTAGACCAACCACCAATCACCTGCACTGTCTAGACCAACCACCAATCACCTGCTCTGTCTAGACCAATCACCTGCACTGTCTAGACCAACCACCAATCACCTGCTCTGTCTAGACCAACCACCAATCACCTGCTCTGTCTAGACCAATCACCTGCATTGTCTAGACCAACCACCAATAACCTGCTCTGTCTAGACCAACCACCAATCACCTGCACTGTCTAGACCAACCACCAATCACCTGCTCTGTCTAGACCAACCACCAATCACCTGCTCTGTCTAGACCAACCACCAATCACCTGCACTGTCTAGACCAACCACCAATCACCTGCTCTGTCTAGACCAACCACCAATCACCTGCACTGTCTAGACCAACCACCAATCACCTGCACTGTCTAGACCAACCACCAATCACCTGCACTGTCTAGACCAACCACCAATCACCTGCACTGTCTAGACCAACCACCAATCACCTGCTCTGTCTAGACCAACCACCAATCACCTGCACTGTCTAGACCAACCACCAATCACCTGCACTGTCTAGACCAACCACCAATCACCTGCACTGTCTAGACCAACCACCAATCACCTGCACTGTCTAGACCAACCACCAATCACCTGCTCTTTCTAGACCAACCACCAATCACCTGCACTGTCTAGACCAACCACCAATCACCTGCACTGTCTAGACCAACCACCAATCACCTGCACTGTCTAGACCAACCACCAATCACCTGCACTGTCTAGACCAACCACCTGCTCTGTCTAGACCAACCACCAATCACCTGCTCTGTCTAGACCAACCACCAATCACCTGCTCTGTCTAGACCAATCACCTGCTCTGTCTAGACCAATCACCTGCTCTGTCTAGACCAACCACCTGCACTGTCTAGACCAACCACCAATCACCTGCTCTGTCTAGACCAACCACCAATCACCTGCACTGTCTAGACCAACCACCAATCACCTGCACTGTCTAGACCAACCACCAATCACCTGCACTGTCTAGACCAACCACCAATCACCTGCTCTGTCTAGACCAACCACCAATCACCTGCACTGTCTAGACCAACCACCAATCCCCTGCTCTTTCTAGACCAACCACCAATCACCTGCTCTTTCTAGACCAACCACCAATCACCTGCACTGTCTAGACCAACCACCAATCACCTGCTCTGTCTAGACCAATCACCTGCTCTGTCTAGACCAATCACCTGCACTGTCTAGACCAACCACCAATCACCTGGTCTGTCTAGACCAACCACCAATCACCTGCACTGTCTAGACCAACCACCAATCACCTGCTCTGTCTAGACCAACCACCAATCACCTGCTCTGTCTAGACCAACCACCAATCACCTGCTCTGTCTAGACCAACCACCAATCACCTGCACTGTCTAGACCAACCACCAATCACCTGCTCTGTCTAGACCAACCACCAATCACCTGCTCTGTCTAGACCAACCACCAATCACCTGCACTGTCTAGACCAACCACCAATCACCTGCTCTGTCTAGACCAACCACCAATCACCTGCACTGTCTAGACCAACCACCAATCACCTGCACTGTCTAGACCAACCACCAATCACCTGCACTGTCTAGACCAACCACCAATCACCTGCACTGTCTAGACCAACCACCAATCACCTGCACTGTCTAGACCAACCACCAATCACCTGCACTGTCTAGACCAACCACCAATCACCTGCACTGTCTAGACCAACCACCAATCACCTGCACTGTCTAGACCAACCACCAATCACCTGCACTGTCTAGACCAACCACCAATCACCTGCTCTGTCTAGACCAATCACCTGCACTGTCTAGACCAACCACCAATCACCTACTCTGTCTAGACCAATCACCTGCACTGTCTAGACCAACCACCAATCACCTGCACTGTCTAGACCAACCACCAATCACCTGCACTGTCTAGACCAATCACCTGCTCTGTCTAGACCAACCACCAATCACCTGCACTGTCTAGACCAACCACCAATCACCTGCACTGTCTAGACCAACCACCAATCACCTGCTCTGTCTAGACCAACCACCAATCACATGCACTGTCTAGACCAACCACCAATCACCTGCACTGTCTAGACCAACCACCAATCACCTGCACTGTCTAGATCAACCACCAATCACCTGCACTGTCTAGACCAACCACCAATCACCTGCACTGTCTAGACCAAACACCTGCTCTGTCTAGACCAACCACCAATCACCTGCACTGTCTAGACCAACCACCAATCACCTGCTCTGTCTAGACCAATCACCTGCACTGTCTAGACCAACCACCAATCACCTGCTCTGTCTAGACCAATCACCTGCACTGTCTAGACCAACCACCAATCACCTGCACTGTCTAGACCAACCACCAATCACCTGCACTGTCTAGACCAACCACCAATCACCTGCACTGTCTAGACCAACCACCAATCACCTGCACTGTCTAGACCAATCACCTGCACTGTCTAGACCAACCAGCAATCACCTGCACTGTCTAGACCAATCACCTGCTCTGTCTAGACCAACCACCAATCACCTGCACTGTCTAGACCAACCACCAATCACCTGCTCTGTCTAGACCAATCACCTGCACTGTCTAGACCAACCACCAATCACCTGCTCTGTCTAGACCAACCACCAATCACCTGCTCTGTCTAGACCAATCACCTGCATTGTCTAGACCAACCACCAATAACCTGCTCTGTCTAGACCAACCACCAATCACCTGCTCTGTCTAGACCAACCACCAATCACCTGCTCTGTCTAGACCAACCACCAATCACCTGCACTGTCTAGACCAACCACCAATCACCTGCTCTGTCTAGACCAACCACCAATCACCTGCACTGTCTAGACCAACCACCAATCACCTGCACTGTCTAGACCAACCACCAATCACCTGCACTGTCTAGACCAACCACCAATCACCTGCACTGTCTAGACCAACCACCAATCACCTGCTCTGTCTAGACCAACCACCAATCACCTGCACTGTCTAGACCAACCACCAATCACCTGCACTGTCTAGACCAACCACCAATCACCTGCACT
Organism: Oncorhynchus tshawytscha; assembly: GCF_018296145.1. Taxonomy (NCBI): domain Eukaryota; kingdom Metazoa; phylum Chordata; class Actinopteri; order Salmoniformes; family Salmonidae; genus Oncorhynchus; species Oncorhynchus tshawytscha. Next base: position 67,881 of record NW_024609186.1, read on the forward strand.
GTCTAGACCAACCACCAATCACCTGCACTGTCTAGACCAACCACCAATCACCTGCTCTTTCTAGACCAACCACCAATCACCTGCACTGTCTAGACCAACCACCAATCACCTGCACTGTCTAGACCAACCACCAATCACCTGCACTGTCTAGACCAACCACCAATCACCTGCTCTGTCTAGACCAATCACCTGCTCTGTCTAGACCAATCACCTGCTCTGTCTAGACCAACCACCTGCACTGTCTAGACCAACCACCAATCACCTGCTCTGTCTAGACCAACCACCAATCACCTGCACTGTCTAGACCAACCACCAATCACCTGCACTGTCTAGACCAACCACCAATCACCTGCACTGTCTAGACCAACCACCAATCACCTGCTCTGTCTAGACCAACCACCAATCACCTGCACTGTCTAGACCAACCACCAATCCCCTGCTCTTTCTAGACCAACCACCAATCACCTGCTCTTTCTAGACCAACCACCAATCACCTGCACTGTCTAGACCAACCACCAATCACCTGCTCTGTCTAGACCAATCACCTGCTCTGTCTAGACCAATCACCTGCACTGTCTAGACCAACCACCAATCACCTGGTCTGTCTAGACCAACCACCAATCACCTGCACTGTCTAGACCAACCACCAATCACCTGCTCTGTCTAGACCAACCACCAATCACCTGCTCTGTCTAGACCAACCACCAATCACCTGCACTGTCTAGACCAACCACCAATCACCTGCTCTGTCTAGACCAACCACCAATCACCTGCTCTGTCTAGACCAACCACCAATCACCTGCACTGTCTAGACCAACCACCAATCACCTGCTCTGTCTAGACCAACCACCAATCACCTGCACTGTCTAGACCAACCACCAATCACCTGCACTGTCTAGACCAACCACCAATCACCTGCACTGTCTAGACCAACCACCAATCACCTGCACTGTCTAGACCAACCACCAATCACCTGCACTGTCTAGACCAACCACCAATCACCTGCACTGTCTAGACCAACCACCAATCACCTGCACTGTCTAGACCAACCACCAATCACCTGCACTGTCTAGACCAACCACCAATCACCTGCACTGTCTAGACCAACCACCAATCACCTGCACTGTCTAGACCAACCACCTGCTCTGTCTAGACCAACCACCAATCACCTGCTCTGTCTAGACCAACCACCAATCACCTGCTCTGTCTAGACCAATCACCTGCTCTGTCTAGACCAACCACCTGCACTGTCTAGACCAACCACCAATCACCTGCTCTGTCTAGACCAACCACCAATCACCTGCACTGTCTAGACCAACCACCAATCACCTGCACTGTCTAGACCAACCACCAATCACCTGCACTGTCTAGACCAACCACCAATCACCTGCTCTGTCTAGACCAACCACCAATCACCTGCACTGTCTAGACCAACCACCAATCACCTGCTCTTTCTAGACCAACCACCAATCACCTGCTCTTTCTAGACCAACCACCAATCACCTGCACTGTCTAGACCAACCACCAATCACCTGCTCTGTCTAGACCAATCACCTGCTCTGTCTAGACCAATCACCTGCACTGTCTAGACCAACCACCAATCACCTGCACTGTCTAGACCAACCACCAATCACCTGCACTGTCTAGACCAACCACCAATCACCTGCACTTTCTATAGTGCTTCATTAATGACTGTTGTCAAGTTCTGTTGCATAATTCAACAAGTGTATCAATAGCAGGATACTGATTAATAACCAACAGCTCTAGATTACAGACATACTTTACATTGTTAATCACGTCAGACATAATATCACAATAACATATATTCCCTTTCAGCGTGTTTCATAATATCACCATCATCCAAGTGTTCGGTTTCAGAACTTAATTCCCTTTCAGCGTGTTTCATAATATCACCATCATCCAAGTGTTCGTGTCCAAGTGTTAAACAGCCCTACTCCCCCAGATCATTACCCAGGAAATGAGAAGTAGGCTCCTGATGTCACTGACTCACCCCTGGGTGGAATGTAGGGTCGAACTTGGGGGCGAAGGGGCTGTGGGATGGGGAGGCCTGGATTTGTTTTTTAGGGGGGCTGGAGGGGTCGAGTAGGGGGTAGTGGCAAAGGCTGGAGGGGTCGAGTAGGGGGTAGTGGCAAAGGCTGGAGGGGTCGAGTAGGGGGTAGTGGCAAAGGTTGGAGGGTCGAGTAGGGGGTAGTGGCAAAGGCTGGAGGGGTCGAATAGGGGGTAGTGGCAAAGGCTGGAGGGGTTGAGTAGGGGGTAGTGGCGAGGGGTCGAGTAGGGAGGTAGTGGCAAGGGCTGGAGGTAGGCAGGTTCTGGTTGGTGAGCTTAGAGGCTGGGGTTGGTGTGAAGGTTGTGGAAACAAGGATATGCAGGATCGGTCTGTGGTTGGCTCAGGGTCGGTCTGTGGTGGGCTCAGGATCGGTCTGTGGTTGGCTCAGGATCGGACTGTGGTCGGCTCAGGATCGGTCTGTGGTCGGCTCAGGATCGGTCTGTTGTCGGCTCAGGATCGGTCTGTGGTCGGCTCAGGATCGCTCTGTGGTTGGCTCAGGATCGGCCTGTGGTTGGCTCAGGGTTGGGCTGTGGTCGGCTCAGGGTCGGGCTGTGGTCGGCTCAGGGTCGGTCTATGGTCGGCTCAGGGTCGGGCTGTGGTCGGCTCAGCATCAGGCTGTGGATGAGAGGGGGAGGTGTAGGAATCTATGTCCAACTCAAGTTCGAGTGGTTCATATATAATGTAATGAAGAAATGACAACTTTGGTCTCAGGTTTTTATATGGCCAATCCAACATGGAGATGGGGGTGGGGTGCAGGGTTGGGTTGGAAAGCTGGGGGCTGGGGTTGGAAAGCACCACTGGGTTGGATGGCTGGGGGGAGGGGGGAGTGCTTTGGGAGAAGGGGTCAAGGGTTGGGCTGGTGGGCTGAGAGAGAGAGATTGAGGGTTTTTCTCTGGCTAGATCAGAGTTCAGGCTTGTTTACATTACAGTCAGGATAGTTCTCAGAGTCTGTCCGGCGGGCCAAGCTCACTGTGTTCCCAGGCTCCCTGCCTTCTGAGCCCACTACACAGCACTACACTGAAAAGAAACACTCCCCCTCTCCCGCCCTGTCTATCCCTCTCTCCCCTCTCTACCACTCCTCTCCCCCTCTCTCCCTCTCTCCCTCTCCTCCTCTCCCCCTCTCTCCCTCTCCTCCTCTCCCTCCCCCTCTCTCCCTCTCCTCCTCTCTCCCTTCTCTCCCTCTCCTCCTCTCCCCTTCTCTCCCTCTCCCCCTCTCCCCCTCTCCCCCTCTCTCCCTCTCCACCTCTCCCTCCTCCTCTCCCCCCTCTCCTCCTCTCCCCCTCTCCCCCCTCTCTCCCTCTCCTCCTCTCCCTCCTCCCTCTCCTCCTCTCCTCCTCTCCCCTTCTCTCCCTCTCCTCCTCTCCCCCCTCTCCCCCTCTCTCCCTCTCCTCCTCTCCCTCCTCCTCTCCTCCTCTCCTCCTCTCCCCTTCTCTCCCTCTCCTCCTCTCCCTCCTCCTCTCCTCCTCTCCCCTTCTCTCCCTCTCCCTCCCTCTCCCCCTCTCTCCCTCTCCTTCTCTCCCTCCTCCTCTCCTCCTCTCCTCCTCTCCCCCTCTTCTCTTCTTCCCCCTTCTCTTCTGGGTTCTAAGTCAGAGTTGCATTGTAATTCTGTTATTTTCCTTGCTACAGGGACCCCGAGGAAAATAAACAATGTGAAACGCAAATTAGTGCCAAAGTATCCGTTTCATTGGAACAGACACAGATTCATACATGGCTATATTCAGCTTGCAACTCACTCTTTACTGTAGGCCTGACCTCCATATTGGTTGAGGATAAAGTGCTTGACTTTGGGAGGGTTGAATTCAGCTAAAACATGTGTTAACTAGCTATCCTCTGTACTCAATCGTCCTCCTGCCATTTTATTTAGAAGCAGTTAAATATGTGAAATCCTAGTTGAAGATCTTGTCTGTCTGTCACTTCCTGTCTATCTGCCTGTCTGTCTGTCTGTTTGCCTGTCTACCTGTCTGTCTCGGTCTGCCTGTCTGTTTGCCTGTCTACCTGTCTGTCTCGGTCTGCCTGTCTACCTGTCTGTCTCTCGGTCTGCCTGTCTACCTGTCTGTCTCTCGGTCTGCCTGTCTACCTGTCTGTCTCGGTCTGCCTGTCTACCCGTCTGTCTCTGTCTGTCTGTCTGCCTGTCTAGACAAGTCCCTGCGACCGTGTCTGGCTTTAAACAGACAACATCGGTCTCGTCCTTAATATCAACATCTTAATGTCTGCGTCTCACATGGCTCTCTATTCCCTACAGTGTTGTGAACAACTAGTTGTGTATTGTATTGTATTTATTTGATCTATTCCCTACAGTGTTGTGAACAACTAGTTGTGTATTGTATTGACGTAAAGGGAACCTGAGCAAATTAAACAACAATTGGATACCTTTTTTCTCCATTTATTTTACTAACTAAGTTATGCAACACACAACGCCCCTGTGTGAGTGTTTGCCCCCTTACACTCAATAACTGGTTGTGCCACCTTTAGCTGCAATGACTCCAACCAACCACTTCCTGTAGTTGATCAGTCCACCTTTAGCTGCAATGACTCCAACCAACCACTTCCTGTAGTTGATCAGTCCACCTTTAGCTGCAATGACTCCAACCAACCACTTCCTGTAGTTGATCAGTCCACCTTTAGCTGCAATGACTCCAACCAACCACTTCCTGTAGTTGATCAGTCCACCTTTAGCTGCAATGACTCCAACCAACCACTTCCTGTAGTTGATCAGTCCACCTTTAGCTGCAATGACTCCAACCAACCACTTCCTGTAGTTGTTGATCAGTCCACCTTTAGCTGCAATGACTCCAACCAACCACTTCCTGTAGTTGATCAGTCCACCTTTAGCTGCAACGACTCCAACCAACCACTTCCTGTAGTTGTTGATCAGTCCACCTTTAGCTGCAACGACTCCAACCAACCACTTCCTGTAGTTGTTGATCAGTCCACCTTTAGCTGCAACGACTCCAACCAACCACTTCCTGTAGTTGTTGATCAGTCCACCTTAGCTGCATTTAGCTGCAACGACTCCAACCAACCACTTCCTGTAGTTGTTGATCAGTCCACCTTTAGCTGCAACGACTCCAACCAACCACTTCCTGTAGTTGTTGATCAGTCCACCTTTAGCTGCAACGACTCCAACCAACCACTTCCTGTAGTTGTTGATCAGTCCACCTTTAGCTGCATCGACTCCAACCAACCACTTCCTGTAGTTGTTGATCAGTCCACCTTTAGCTGCAACGACTCCAACCAACCACTTCCTGTAGTTGTTGATCAGTCTCTCACGTCGCTGTGGAGGAATTCTGGCCCACTCTTCCATTCACATTTGTGGGTTTTCAAGCATGAACTGCTCGTTTCAGGTCCTGCCACAACATCTCAATCGGGGTTTAGGTCTGGACTTGGACCAAGCCATTGACATAGATTTAGCAGCTCCCTGACAGTTTTACACCAGACCAATGATAGCAGCTCCCTGACAGTTAATTACACCAGACCAATGATAGCAGCTCCCTGACAGTTAATTACACCAGACCAATGATAGCAGCTCCCTGACAGTTAATTACACCAGACCAATGATAGCAGCTGACAGTTAATTACACCAGACCAATGATAGCAGCTCCCTGACAGTTAATTACACCAGACCAATGATAGCAGCTCCCTGACAGTTAATTACACCAGACCAATGATAGCAGCTCCTGACAGTTAATTACACCAGACCAATGATAGCAGCTCCCTGACAGTTAATTACACCAGACCAATGATAGCAGCTCCCTAGTTAATTACACCAGATCAATGATAGCAGCTCCCTGACAGTTAATTACACCAGACCAATGATAGCAGCTCCCTGACAGTTAATTACACCAGACCAATGATAGCAGCTTCCTGACAGTTAATTACACAATAGTATATTATACAGTATATTATCTATAGTATGTATCCTATAGTATATTATATAGTGTATTATCTATGTATAGCTATAGTATATTATATAGTATATTATCTATAGTATGTATCCTATAGTATATTATCAGTTTGTATCCTATAGTATATTATCTACACCAGACCAATGTATAGCAGCTATAGTATGTACAGTTATTATCTACAGTAGACCAATGTATATTAGCTTCCTGTATTATCAGTTAATTATCTATAGTATGTATAGTATATTATACAGTATATTATCTATAGTATGTATCCTATAGTATATTATATAGTATATTATCTATAGTATGTATCCTATAGTATATTATATAGTATATTATCTATAGTATGTATCCTATAGTATATTATCTATAGTATGTATCCTATAGTATATTATCTATAGTATGTATCCTATAGTATATTATCTATAGTATGTATCCTATAGTATATTATCTATAGTATGTATCCTATAGTATATTATATAGTATATTATCTATAGTATGTATCCTATAGTATATTATCTATATAGTATATTATCTATAGTATATTATCTATAGTATGTATCTATAGTATGTATCCTATAGTATATTATCTATAGTATGTATCCTATAGTATATTATCTATAGTATGTATCCTATAGTATATTATCTATAGTATGTATCCTATAGTATATTATATAGTATATTATCTATAGTATGTATCCTATAGTATATTATCTATAGTATGTATCCTATAGTATATTATCTATAGTATGTATCCTATAGTATATTATATAGTATCTATAGTATGTATCCTATAGTATATTATAGTATGTATCCTCAGTCTTTAATAGATTCATCGTTAAGCCTGTGACCTCCTTCATAGCCCTCTCATACAGTGTATAACTGGGTTGAAGCATTCTTCTCATAGCTGTTACATGGAAAGTGGCCATGGGAAATTCGCGTTTGTGTGTGTACACTTATGTGTGTGTGATAACTACAGTTTGAGAGCGAGAGATGCTCTCACTCTCTCCCTCCCTCTCTACTCCCTCTCTCTCTCTCTCTCTCTCTCTCTCTCTCTATTTCTCTCTCTCTCTCTCTCTCTCTCTCTCTCTATTTCTGTCTTTCTCTCTCTCTCTCTCTCTATTTCTGTCTGTATCTCTCTCTCTCTCTCTCTCTCTCTTTTCTGTCTGTCTGTCTCTCTGTCCATGGGTCTGTCTCTCTCTCTCTCTCTCTCTCTCTCTCTTCTCTCTCTCTCTCTCTCTCTCTCTCTACTCCTCTCTCTCTCTCTCTCTCTCTCTCTCTCTCTCTCTTTCTCCCTCTCTCTCTCTCTTTCTGTCTGTCTGTCTCTCTGTCTCTCTCTCTCTCTCTCTCTCTCTCTCTCTCTCTCTCCCTCTCTCTCTCTCTCTCTCTCTCTCCCTCTGTCTCTCTCTGTCTCTCTCTGTCTCTGTCTCTGTCTCTGTCTCTGTCTCTCTCTCTCTCCCTCTGTCTCTCTCTGTCTCTCTCTGTCTCTGTCTCTGTCTCTGTCTCTCCTGTCCTCCCTCACTACAACCCACCCCCTGCTTCCTTCCTCTGCTCTTCTGGCTGTTTTTAGAATCTTCTGGATGTTTTTCCCACATCCGGCAACAAAGAGAGGCTTGTGCCATAACCTAACAACATGTTCTGTGTCTGAAATTGCACCCTTTTCCCTATGTAGTGCACTGCTTTAGACCAGGGTCCATAGGGATGCACTATAAACGGGACATAGGTACCATTCTAGACAGTCATGCTCTAGACAGAATGGTCCTCCCTAGTGTGTAGTTCTGTGTTAGAATGGTCCTCCCTAGTGTGTAGTTCTGTGTTAGAATGGTCCTCCCTAGTGTGTAGTTCTGTGTTAGAATGGTCCTCCCTAGTGTGTAGTTCTGTGTTAGAATGGTCCTCCCTAGTGTGTAGTTCTGTGTTAGAATGGTCCTCCCTAGTGTGTAGTTCTGTGTTAGAATGGTCCTCCCTAGTGTGTAGTTCTGTGTTAGAATGGTCCTCCCTAGTGTGTAGTTCTGTGTTAGAATGGTCCTCCCTAGTGTGTAGTTCTGTGTTAGAATGGTCCTCCCTAGTGTGTAGTTCTGTGTTAGAATGGTCCTCCCTAGTGTGTAGTTCTGTGTTAGAATGGTCCTCCCTAGTGTGTAGTTCTGTGTTAGAATGGTCCTCCCTAGTGTGTCCAGTGCCCCTGGCTAGTCAGCTACCTTGGAGTTCTGTGTTAGAGAATGAAAGCGTTATCAAAGACAGCATGGAGGATTGTCTGGCTCCTTCCCCTAAGAGTGTAGGCTGGACTTCTCTGCCTCAAATAAAATATATCTCTCATTTATCAATTTCTATCATTAACTTATTACATCCTCCATTTGTTTAATTTGAAAGTGCATTTTGATATTTAAATGGGACTATTTATTTTGTTCATGTCTCAGGGCAGAGTTCCCTTATGATGATGATGTGATGTCTTTGTGTGGTTGTGTTTGAGTCATCGAGTTCATTTGGTTGTCTTCTTCCCTGAACCAGAAAGCCGCTTTATAGACAGTAGAGGACTGTGTTGTATTGTGATTACATGTATTATGTTGGTTTGTAAACCCAGACCAGACCTCTAGTGTAACCCCGGGGTTGAGCTAGATACTGATACAGCCTTGACCTGACACCTAGGAAGTTGTCAATACCAGTTTATATAGAGTCAATGGTAGGTGAGTAAGCACTTCATGGAAGTTGGAAAATGATTTGTAATAGCCCTGAATCCACTGGGCACACACTGGTTGGAATCAATGTTGTTTCCATGTCATTTCAATGAAATTACGTTGAACCAACGTGGAATAGACGTTGAATCTGTTCCCAGTGAGAACTGGTTTCTTAATTTGTCCTGCTGCTATCATTGCTTCCCGGCTCAGCGGGATACACTGTAGGTGCTATGTAGCTAACTGGCTGGTTTATAAATAGAACACAGACTGGACACAGATAGAGGTTACTGGTGCTACAGTCTACAGACTGGACTGTCTATGGGCCCTGAGCCTGGTTCTGAAAGAGACCAGACAACTGCTCTGTGAAACTGGTTCTGAGAGAGACCAGACAACTGCTCTCTCTCTGAAACTGAGGCCAGTAATACTGCTATCTGAACCTGGTTCTGATCGAGAGGCCAGTAATACTGCTATCTGAACCTGGTTCTGATCGAGAGGCCAGTAATACATGATGGGTTTGGTGTCACCAGCATATTCAGCATGTTTTGGTATTAGCACGGCAATATGGACTTGCTTGATGCTACAGATTGCACGAGGAAACATCTCCTGATATTACCTGAATGGTTGTCTTTTGTAGTCAGACTGAAACTATTCTCCTGACATTACCTGAATGGTTGTCTTTTGTAGTCAGACTGAAACTATTCAACTGAAACTGAATGTCAACTGAAATTATTCAACATTACCTGAATGGTTGTCTTTTGTAGTCAGACTGAAACTATTCAACTGACATTACCTGAATGGTTGTCTTTTGTAGTCAGACTGAAACTATTCAACTGACATTACCTGAATGGTTGTCTTTTTTGTAGTCAGACTGAAACTATTCTCCTGACATTACTGAAGGCTTTTGTTTTAAATTTTTTACCTTTTATTTAAAAAAATAAAGGCAAGTCAGTTAAGAACAAATTCTTATTTTTAATGACAGTCTAGGAACAGTGGGTTAACTGCCTGTTCAGGACAGATTGTTACCTTGTCAGCTCGGGGGTCTGAACTTGCAACCTTCCGGTTACTAGTCCAACACTCTAACCACTAGGCTACCCTGCCGCTCTGAGTCTAAGGGAGGATGTTTTGTAGTAAAGGACACACCGACTGAGGGAGTTGATTTAATACATGATGGTTGTTTTCAATGGACATTTTGTCTTCTGCAAATGATAACAAGCACAAAGAAGAAGCTAGGATGAGTTCACGTCAGGTCCCATGTGCTGGATGGATGTTACCTGCTAGGATGAGTTCACGTCAGGTCCCATGTGCTGGATGGATGTTACCTGCTAGGATGAGTTCACGTCAGGTCCCATGTGCTGGATGGATGTTACCTGCTAGGATGAGTTCACGTCAGGTCCCATGTGCTGGATGGATGTTACCTGCTAGGATGAGTTCACGTCAGGTCCCATGTGCTGGATGGATGTTACCTGCTAGGATGAGTTCACGTCAGGTCCCATGTGCTGGATGGATGTTACCTACTAGGATGAGTTCACGTCAGGTCCCATGTGCTGGATGGATGTTACCTGCTAGGATGAGTTCACGTCAGGTCCCATGTGCTGGATGGATGTTACATGCTAGGATGAGTTCACGTCAGGTCCCATGTGCTGGATGGATGTTACCTGCTAGGATGAGTTCACGTCAGGTCCCATGTGCTGGATGGATGTTACCTACTAGGATGAGTTCACGTCAGGTCCCATGTGCTGGATGGATGTTACCTGCTAGGATGAGTTCACGTCAGGTCCCATGTGCTGGATGGATGTTACCTGCTAGGATGAGTTCACGTCAGGTCCCATGTGCTGGATGGATGTTACCTGCTAGGATGAGTTCACGTCAGGTCCCATGTGCTGGATGGATGTTACCTGCTAGGATGAGTTCACGTCAGGTCCCATGTGCTGGATGGATGTTACCTGCTAGGATGAGTTCACGTCAGGTCCCATGTGCTGGATGGATGTTACCTGCTAGGATGAGTTCACGTCAGGTCCCATGTGCTGGATGGATGTTACCTACTAGGATGAGTTCACGTCAGGTCCCATGTGCTGGATGGATGTTACCTGCTAGGATGAGTTCACGTCAGGTCCCATGTGCTGGATGGATGTTACATGCTAGGATGAGTTCACGTCAGGTCCCATGTGCTGGATGGATGTTACCTGCTAGGATGAGTTCACGTCAGGTCCCATGTGCTGGATGGATGTTACCTACTAGGATGAGTTCACGTCAGGTCCCATGTGCTGGATGGATGTTACCTGCTAGGATGAGTTCACGTCAGGTCCCATGTGCTGGATGGATGTTACCTGCTAGGATGAGTTCACATCTGGTCCCATGTGCTGGATGGATGTTACCTGCTAGGATGAGTTCACGTCAGGTCCCATGTGCTGGATGGATGTTACCTACTAGGATGAGTTCACGTCAGGTCCCATGTGCTGGATGGATGTTACCTGCTAGGATGAGTTCACGTCAGGTCCCATGTGCTGGATGGATGTTACATGCTAGGATGAGTTCACGTCAGGTCCCATGTGCTGGATGGATGTTACCTGCTAGGATGAGTTCACGTCAGGTCCCATGTGCTGGATGGATGTTACCTGCTAGGATGAGTTCACGTCAGGTCCCATGTGCTGGATGGATGTTACCTGCTAGGATGAGTTCACATCTGGTCCCATGTGCTGGATGGATGTTACCTGCTAGGATGAGTTCACATCTGGTCCCATGTGCTGGATGGATGTTACCTGCTAGGATGAGTTCACGTCAGGTCCCATGTGCTGGATGGATGTTACCTGCTAGGATGAGTTCACATCTGGTCCCATGTGCTGGATGGATGTTACCTGCTAGGATGAGTTCACGTCAGGTCCCATGTGCTGGATGGATGTTACCTGCTAGGATGAGTTCACGTCAGGTCCCATGTGCTGGATGGATGTTACCTACTAGGATGAGTTCACGTCAGGTCCCATGTGCTGGATGGATGTTACCTGCCAGGATGAGTTCACGTCAGGTCCCATGTGCTGGATGGATGTTACCTGCTAGGATGAGTTCACGTCAGGTCCCATGTGCTGGATGGATGTTACCTACTAGGATGAGTTCACGTCAGGTCCCATGTGCTGGATGGATGTTACCTGCTAGGATGAGTTCACGTCAGGTCCCATGTGCTGGATGGATGTTACCTGCTAGGATGAGTTCACGTCAGGTCCCATGTGCTGGATGGATGTTACCTGCTAGGATGAGTTCACGTCAGGTCCCATGTGCTGGATGGATGTTACCTGCTAGGATGAGTTCACGTCAGGTCCCATGTGCTGGATGGATGTTACCTGCTAGGATGAGTTCACGTCAGGTCCCATGTGCTGGATGGATGTTACCTGCTAGGATGAGTTCACGTCAGGTCCCATGTGCTGGATGGATGTTACCTGCTAGGATGAGTTCACGTCAGGTCCCATGTGCTGGATGGATGTTACCTGCTAGGATGAGTTCACGTCAGGTCCCATGTGCTGGATGGATGTTACCTACTAGGATGAGTTCACGTCAGGTCCCATGTGCTGGATGGATGTTACCTGCTAGGATGAGTTCACGTCAGGTCCCATGTGCTGGATGGATGTTACCTGCTAGGAAGAGTTCACGTCAGGTCCCATGTGCTGGATGGATGTTACCTGCTAGGATGAGTTCACGTCAGGTCCCATGTGCTGGATGGATGTTACCTGCTAGGAGGAGTTCACGTCAGGTCCCATGTGCTGGATGGATGTTACCTGCTAGGATGAGTTCACGTCAGGTCCAATGTGCTGGATGGATGTTACCTGCTTTTGATAAGTTGTCTACTGATACAGGTGATTATCTCTCTCTCTCTCTCTCTGTTTCTCTCTCTCTCTGTCTCTGTCTTTCTCTCTTTCTGTCTCTCTCGGTGTCTCTCGCTCTGTCTCTGGCTGGGTCTCTCTCTGTCTTGATCTCTCTCTCTCTCTCTGTCTCTCTGTCTCTCTCTCTCTGTCTCTGTGTCTCTCTCTGTCTTTCTCTGTCTCTCTCTGTGTCTCTGGCTGGGTCTCTCTCTGTCTCTCTCTCTCTGTCTCTCTCTCTCTGTCTCTCTCTCTCTGTCTCTCTCTTTGTCTACGGTGTTCTGCAACCTTGACCTCCCTGTTCCCTTCACAGTGCACTACATTTGACCAGAGCCATATGGGAATTGGGTGCAAATTTGGACGCATCTCAAGTGTTGAGTACATTATCTACAGTCCTGGAGCAATGACCATATGAACACAGATGTCAGAAAGGCACTGTCATAAGAGCTGTAATTCCCTCTAAATAAAGTTATTTATTGGCAGATATAGTTCTTTATGTTTCACAGTGAAACACTGTAAGATGGCTCCGGAGAAGAAGCCTGACTTTTTATCTTTGGAAAATAAAATCAATGACCTACGCGGAAAATTAAACTACCAACGGGACATTCAAAACTGTGATATCGTATGTTTCACGGAGTCGTGGCTGAACGACGACAATATCAACATACAGCTGGCTGGTTATACGATGTACCGGCAGGACAGAACAGAGGCTGGTAAGACAAGGGGAGGCGAATATGTATTTTTGTAAAAACAGCTGGTGCACGATATCTAAGGTCTCAAGGTTTTCCTCGCCTGAGGTAGAGTATATCATGATAAGCTGTAGACCACACTATCTACCTAGAGATTTTACATCTGTATTTTTAGTAGCTGTCTATTTACCATCACAGACCGATGCTGGCACTAAGACCACACTCAATGAGCTGTATACGGCCATAAGCAAACAGGAAACCGCTCATCCAGAGGTGGCGCTCCTAGTGGCCGGGGACTTTAATGCAGGGAAGCTTAAATCCATCTTACCAAATTTCTATCAGCATGTTAAATGTGCAACCAGAGAGGGGAAAACTCTGGACCACCTTTACTCCACACACAGAGACACGTGCAAAGCTCGTCCTCCATTCGGCCAATCTGACCATAATTCTAACCTCCTGATTCCTGCTTACAAGCAACAATGAAAGCAGGAAGTACCAGTGACTCGGTCCATTAAAAAGTGGAATGAAGCAGATGTTAAGCTACAGGACTGTTTTGCAGCACAGACTGGAATATATTCCGGGATTCTTCCGATGGCATTGAGGAGTACATCACATCGGTCACTGGCTTTATCAATAAGTGCATCGATGACATCGTCACCACAGTGACTGTACGTACATACCCCAACCAAAAGCCATGGATCACAGGCAACATCCTCACTGAGCTAAAGGCTAGAGCTGCAGCTTTCAAGGAGCGGGACTCTAACCCGTAAGTTTATAAGAAATCCCGCTATGCCCTCTGATGAACCATCAAACAGGCAAATCGTCAATACAGGACTAAGGTTGAATCATACAACACCGGCTCTGATGCTCTTCAGATGTGGCAGGTTCCAAACTATTACAGAATACAAAGGGAAGTGCAGCCGAGAGCTGCCCAGTGACGCGAGCCTACCAGACGAGCTAAACTACTTCTATGCTCGCTTCGAGGCAAATAACATTGAAACATGCATGAGAGCACCAGCTTTTCTTGAAGACTGTGTGATCATCCTCTCCGCAGCAGATGTGAGTAAGACCTTTAAACAGGTCAACATTCACAAGGCAGACAGATTACCAGGACGTGTATTACGAGCATGCGCTGACCAACTGGCAAGTGTTTTCACTGACATCTGTAATACCAACATGTTTCAAGCAGACCACCATAGTCCCTGTGCCCAATAACACTAAGGTAACCTGCCTAAATGACTACAAATCCCATCTGTAGCCATTGGCTCACATCAACACCATTATACCAGAAACTCAAGACCCACTCCAATTTTTCCTAACAGATCCACAGATGATGCAATCTCTATTGCACTCCACACTGCCCTTTCCCACCTGGACAAAAGGAACACCTATGTGAGAATGCTGTTCATTGACTACAGCTCAGCGTTCAACACCATAGTGTCCTTAAAGCTCATCACCAAGCTAAGGACCCTGGGACTAAACACCTCCCTCTGCAACTGTATCCTGGACTTCGTGACGGGCCGCTCCCAGGTGGTAAGGGTAGGTAACAACACATCCACCACGCTGATCCACAACACAGGGGCCCCTCAGGGGTGCGTGCTCAGTCCCCTCCTGTACTCCCTGTTCACTCATGACTGCACGGCCAGGCCCGACTCCAACACCATCATTAAGTTTTCCGATGACACAACAGTTGTAGGACTGATCACCGACAATGACTAGACAGCCTATTGGCAGGAGGTCAGGGACCTGGCCGTGTGGTGCCAGGACAACAACCTTTCCCTTAACGTGATCAAGACAAAGTAGATGATTGTGGACTACAGGAAAAGAGGACCGAGCACACCCCCATTCTCATCGACGGGGCTGTAGTAGAGCAGGTTGAGAGCTTCAAGTTCCTTGGTGTCAACATCATCAACAAACTAACATGGTCTAAGCACACCAAGACAGTCGTGAAGAGGGCACGACAAAGCCTATTCCCCCTCAGGAGACTAAAAAGATGTGGCATGGGTCCTCATTTCCTCTGAAGGTTCTACAGAGGGTAGTGCATACGGCCCAGTACATCATTGGGGCCAATCTTCCTGCCATCCAGGACCTCTATACCAGGCAGTGTCAGAGGAAGGTCCTAAAGATTGTGAAAGACTCCAGCCACCCTAGTCATAGACTGTTGTCTCTGCTACTGCATGGCAAGCGGTACCTGACTAACCCGTGCCCCCGCACATTGACTCAGTACCGGTACCCCACCTGTATATAGTCTCGTAAGTAGGCATTTCACTGTTGTATTCTGGGGAATGTGACAAATACAATTGGATTTGTTTTGATTTGAAACTGTGCTCGACTACAATCATGTGGGATTCATCAAACTCTGCCTTCTAGTGTTATTTCACCCAGTCATAATAAATACTGTTCAGTTTTAGCTGAATAAGCCAATCACTCTGTTTGTAACAACACTAGCAACATTTGTCATGGACAACCAACAGGATTGTATACTCTATATACTGTAGTGCACTACTTTTGATCATGTATCCCAAATGGCACCCTATTCTCTATATACTGTAGTGCACTACTTTTGATCATGTATCCCAAATGGCACCCTATTCTCTATATACTATAGTGAACTACTTTTGACCAGGGCCCATAGGGAACAATATGATATTTAGATGGCTTGTTTCAGGGAATGTGATGATGGGGTATGGAGTCACTGGGTTGTGTTTGAGGCATAGTTTTCCCTCTGCTCTTGGCTGTGTTCAGGTGTGTGGATGCTTTCTGGCAGCACTGGTCTACACAGGCCACGTTTGGAATGTCAGAATTGAGTGTTGAGCAATGCTTTCTTCTCATTTTATTCCTCTCTTAAATTGATTATGTGCTGCCTTCTAGCTGCCTTCTAGCTGCCTTCTAGCTGCCTTCTAGCTTTCTTCTAGCTGCCTTCTAGATTTATTCTAGCTGCCTTCTAGCTGCCTTCTAGATTTCTTCTAGCTGCCTTCTAGCTTCCTTCTAGCTTCCTTCTAGCTGCCTTCTAGCTTCCTTCTAGCTTCCTTCTAGCTGCCTTCTAGCTGCCTTCTAGCCTCCTTCTAGCAGCCTTCTAGCTGCCTTCTAACTGCCTTCTAGCTGGCTTTTAGCTGGCTTCTAGCTTCCTTCTAGCTGCCTTCTAGCTTCCTTCTAGCTGGCTTTTAGCTGCCTTCTAGCTTCCTTCTAGCTGGCTTTTAGCTGGCTTCTAGCTTCCTTCTAGCTGCCTTCTAGCTTCCTTCTAGCTGGCTTTTAGCTGGCTTCTAGCTTCCTTCTAGCTGCCTTCTAACTGCCTTCTAGCTGGCTTTTAGCTGCCTTCTAGCTTCCTTCTAGCTGCCTTCTAGCTGCCTTTTATCTTCTATCTAGCTGCCTTCTATCTTCCTTCTAGCTGCCTTCTAGCTGCCTTCTAGCTTCCTTCTAGCTGCCTTCTAGCTGCCTTCTAGCTTCCTTCTAGCTTCCTTCTAGCTGCCTTCTAGCTGCCTTCTAGCCTCCTTCTAGCAGCCTTCTAGCTGCCTTCTAACTGCCTTCTAGCTGCCTTCTAGCTGCCTTTTATCTTCTATCTAGCTGCCTTCTAGCTGCCTTCTAGCTGCCTTCTAGCTGCCTTCTAGCTGCCTTCTAGCTTCCTTCTAGCTGCCTTCTAGCTGCCTTCTAGCTTCCTTCTAGCTGCCTTCTAACTGCCTTCTAGCTGCCTTCTAGCTGCCTTTTATCTAGCTGCCTTCTAGCTTCCTTCTAGCTGCCTTCTAACTGCCTTCTAGCTGCCTTCTAGCTGCCTTTTATCTAGCTTCCTTCTAGCTGCCTTTTATCTTCTATCTAGCTAATATCTAGCTACCTTCAAGCTAATATCTAGCTGCCCTCTAGCTGCCTTCTAGCTAATTTCCAGCTGTCATCTAGCTGCCTTCTAGCTGCCTAGCTACTTTCTAATTGCCTTCCAGCTGCTA
>NW_024609186.1:92500-110000 GCF_018296145.1 Oncorhynchus tshawytscha
GAGGATATTACAGTGCCACCATCACGACCCACTAACTAGGACTGCGCCCCTCTCCTTCTCCGTGGCCGACGTGAGTAAAACATTTAAACGTGTCAACCCTCCCAAGGCTGCTGGACCAAACGGACCAAACGGCATCGACGATGCAATCACCATCACACTGCCCTATCCCATCTGGACAAGAGGAATACCTACGTAAGAATGCTGTTCATTGACGACAGCTCAGCATTCATCACCATAGTACCCTCCAAACTCATCATCAAGCTGGAGGCCCTAGATCTCAACCCCGCCCTGTGCAACTGGGTCCTGGACTTTGACAGGCCGCCCCAGGTGGTGAAGGCAGGAAACAACATCTCCACTCTGCTGATCCTCAACACTGGGGCCCCACAAGGGTGTGTACTCAGCCCCCTCCTGTACTCTCTGTTCATCCATGAAATGCATGGCCATGCACGCCTCCAACTCAATCATCAAGTTTGCAGACGACACAACAGTAGTGGGTTTGATTACCAACAACGATGAGACAGTCTACAGGGAGGAGGTGAGGGCACCCGGAGTGTGGTGTCAGGAAAATAACCTCTCACTCATTGTCAACACAACAAAGGATATGATCGTGGACTTCAGGAAACAGCAGAGGGAGCACCCCCCTATCCACATCTAAGGGACAGCAGTGGAGAAGGTGGAAAGTTTTAAGTTCCTCGGCGTTCACATCACGGACAAACTGAAATGGTCCACCCACACAGACAGTGTGGTGAAGAAGGCACAACAGTAGAAGGGGTTAGAATGTTATAGTAGTAGTAGTAGAAGGGATTAGAATGTTATAGTAGTATTACTAGAAGAGGTTAGAATGTTATAGTAGTATTAGTAGAAGAGGTTAGAATGTTATAGTAGTATTAGTAGAAGAGGTTAGAATGTTATAGTAGTATTAGTAGAAGGGATTATAATGTTATGGTAGTAGTAGTAGTATTAGTAGAAGGGGTTAGAATGTTATGGTAGTATTAGTAGAAGGGGTTAGAATGTTAGTAGTATTAGTAGAAGGGGTTAGACTGTTATAGTAGTAGTAGTATTAGTAGAAGGGGTTAGAATGTTATGGTAGTAGTAGTAGAAGGGATTAGAATGTTATGGTAGTAGTAGTAGTATTAGTAGAAGGGGTTAGAATGGTATGGTAGTATTATTAGAAGGGGTTAGAATGTTATAGTATTAGTATTAATAGAAGGGGTTAGAATGTTATGGTAGTTGTATTAGTAGAAGGTGTTAGAATGTTATAGTAGTAGTAGTAGTAGAAGGGGTTAGAATGTTATAGTAGTAGTAGTAGTAGAAGGGGTTAGAATGTTATAGTAGCAGTAGAAGGGGTTAGAATGTTATAGTAGCAGTAGAAGGGGTTAGAATATTATAGTAGTAGTTGTAGTAGTAGAAGGGGTTAGAATATTATAGTAGCAGTAGAAGGGGTTAGAATGTTATGGAATTATTTGCAGTAGAAGGGGTTAGAATGTTATAGTAGTAGTAGTAGAAGGGGTTAGAATATTTTAGTAGTAGTAGAAGGGGTTAGAATGTTATAGAAGTAGTAGAAGGGATTAGAATGTTATGGTAGTAGTAGTAGTATTAGTAGAAGGGGTTAGAATGTTATGGTAGTATTAGTAGAAGGGGTTAGAATGTTATGGTAGTATTAGTAGAAGGGGTTAGAATGTTATGGTAGTATTAGTAGAAGGGGTTAGAATGTTATGGTAGTATTAGTAGAAGGGGTTAGAATGATATGGTAGTATTAGTAGAAGGGGTTAGAATGTTATGGTAGTATTAGTAGAAGGGGTTAGAATGATATGGTAGTATTAGTAGAAGGGGTTAGAATGTTATAGTAGTAGTATTATTAGAAGGGGTTAGAATGTTATAGTAGTAGCAGTAGTATTAGTAGAAGGGGTTAGAATGGTATAGTAGCAGTAGAAGGGATTAGAATGGTATAGTATTAGTAGAAGGGGTTAGAATGTTATAGTAGTAGTATTATTAGAAGGGGTTAGAATGTTATAGTAGTAGCAGTAGTATTAGTAGAAGGGGTTAGAATGTTATAGTAGCAGTAGAAGGGGTTAGAATGTTATAGTATTAGTAGAAGGGGTTAGAATGTTATAGTAGTAGTATTAGTAGAAGGGGTTAGAATGTTATAGTAGCAGTAGAAGGGGTTAGAATGTTATAGTATTAGTAGAAGGGGTTAGAATGTTATAGTAGTAGTATTAGTAGAAGGGGTTAGAATGTTATAGTAGCAGTAGAAGGGGTTAGAATGTTATGGTAGTATTAGTAGAAGGGGTTAGAATGTTATGGTAGTATTAGTAGAAGGGGTTAGAATGTTATAGTAGTAGTAGTAGTAGTAGTAGAAGGGGTTAGAATGTTCTGGTTGTAGTAGTAGAAGGGGTTAGAATGTTATGGTAGTATTAGTAGAAGGGGTTAGAATGTTATAGTAGTAGTATTATTAGAAGGGGTTAGAATGTTATAGTAGTAGCAGTAGTATTAGTAGAAGGGATTAGAATGTTATAGTAGTAGTAGAAGGGGTTAGAATGTTATAGTAGTAGTATTAGTAGAAGGGGTTAGAATGTTATAGTAGTAGTATTAGTAGAAGGGGTTAGAATGTTATAGTAGTAGTAGTAGTATTAGTAGAAGGGGTTAGAATGTTCTGGTTGTAGTAGTAGAAGGGGTTAGAATGTTATGGTAGTATTAGTAGAAGGGGTTAGAATGTTATAGTAGTAGTATTAGTAGAAGGGGTTAGAATGTTATAGTAGTAGCAGTAGTATTAGTAGAAGGGGTTAGAATGTTATAGTAGCAGTAGAAGGGATTAGAATGGTATAGTAGTAGTAGAAGGGGTTAGAATGTTATAGTAGTAGTATTAGTAGAAGGGGTTAGAATGTTATAGTAGTAGTATTAGTAGAAGGGGTTAGAATGTTATGGTTGTAGTATTAGTAGAAGGGGTTAGAATGTTATGGTAGTAGTATTAGTAGAAGGGGTTAGAATGTTATGGTAGTAGTATTAGTAGAAGGGGTTAGAATGTTATAGTAGTAGCAGTAGTATTAGTAGAAGGGGTTAGAATGTTATAGTAGCAGTAGAAGGGATTAGAATATTATAGTAGCAGTAGAAGGGGTTAGAATGTTTATAGTAGTTAGAAGTATTAGTAGAAGGGGTTAGAATGTTATGGTAGAAGGGGTTAGTATTAGTAGAAGGGGTTAGAATGTTATGGCAGTAGAAGTAGAAGTATTAGCAGTAGAAGGGGTTAGAATGTTATAGTAGTAGTAGTAGAAGGGGTTAGAATGTTAATAGCAGTAGAATGGTTGAATTTATAGTAGCACTAGAAGGGGTTAGAATATTAGGGGTTAGTAGCAGCAGAAGGGGTTAGAATGTTATAGTAGCAGTAGAAGGGGTTAGAATGTTATAGTAGCAGTAGAAGGGGTTAGAATGTTATGGTTGTTTTAGTCGTAGTAGAAGGGGTTAGAATATTGTAGTAGCAGTAGAAGGGGTTAGAATGTTATAGTAGCAGTAGAAGGGGTTAGAATGTTATAGTAGCAGTAGAAGGGGTTAGAATGTTATGGTTGTTTTAGTAGAAGGGGTAGTAGAAGGGGTTAGAATATTGTTAGTAGCAGCAGAAGGGGTTAGAATGTTATTAGCAGTAGAAGTTAGAATGTTATAGTAGCAGTAGAAGGGGTTAGAATGTTATAGTAGCAGTAGAAGGGGTTAGAATGTTATAGTAGCAGTAGAAGGGGTTAGAATGTTATGGTTTTTTTAGTAGTACTAGAAGGGGTTAGCCCCTTCTACTGCTACTACTACCATAACATTCTAACCCCTTCTACTGCTACTACTACCATAACATTCTAACCCCTTCTACTGCTACTACTATAACATTCTAACCCCTTCTACTGCTACAATAATATTCTAACCCCTTCTACTGCTACTACTATAACATTCTAACCCCTTCTACTGCTACAATAACATTCTAACCCCTTCTACTGCTACTATAACATTCTAACCCCTTCTACTGCTACTACTATAACATTCTAACCCCTTCTACTACTACTATAACATTCTAACCCCTTCTACTGCTACTATAACATTCTAACCCCTTCTACTGCTACAATAATATTCTAACCCCTTCTACTACGACTAAAACAACCATAACATTCTAACCCCTTCTACTGCTACAATAATATTCTAACCCCTTCTACTACGACTAAAACAACCATAACATTCTAACCCCTTTTCTACTGCTACAATAATATTCTTAGAATATTGTTGTAGCAGTAAAAGGGGTTAGAATGTTATAGTAGCAGTAGAAGGGGTTAGAATGTTATGGTTGTTTTAGTCGTAGTAGAAGGGGTTAGAATGTTCGACCAAAGATTTGATTCAAAGCCCTTCATTAGTTCTCCTATTGTTTTACCTACACTGTCTGCTGAGATCGGTAGAGCAGACCTGGTCTGTCGTTTAGCCACTGTAGTCATCAGTATGTGAATGAGACATGCCTGGAATGACTGTCTGTCTCCCTGGCTCCGTCTATGACTCTCTTTCAGTCTTTCACAGCCAGTGTTGCTCAACTCAACAGGGTCACTGTACTGTTGGCTCCAAGCTGAGTCCCGAATGGTACCCTGGTCCATTTTATAGGGAGCATGGTGCCATTAGGGTTGTAGGCCCTGTAGTTGGCTGTGTCCAGTGTGCAGCTGCAGCTGTGGGTCTGGTCTGACTAGTGAAGAGGGGAGTTGCCAGATGTGGGAATAGAGGGTGAAATCAGCTCGGCCAAGCAGGAAACGGCTCTGCATACCATACGAATCGTCTTTGAAAACAGGAAGGGAACTTGTTCCCTGCTTATGGGCCTTTTCCTGTGGCATGCCCGGGCAGGGGGAGGGCAGGGGGTAGGCAGGCAAGGGGGTAGGCAGGGGGGGCAGGGTCTGGTGTTTGACGTTTGCTAGCTGTATGGGAAAAAGGTAGTTAGGGAGGCGACGTGGAAATGGCCATATATGGGTATGTACATCCAGGAAGGTCTGAGGTGCCTTGGGTTTGAGGGAGGCTTTCAGAGGAACAAAACGTAATGAAAATCATTTACATCTATACATTATTTAACTGTTAACTGGTTTTTAGCAGCAAGCTGTCACAAACTCTCAACTTCAAAAAAACAGACATTTGTCCAAAAGACGCTAACTAAGTCTCCTGCAGTGGTTTTTGTTCTAGTTGGTAGAGGTCCCATTCTGTTAAATCGAACCCTATTCCCTATATAGTGCACAACTTTTGGTAGTCTAGAGGAATGGCATGGTAGTCTAGAGGAATGTCCTGGTAAACTAGAGGAATGTCCTGGTAAACTAGAGGAATGTCATGGTAAACTAGAGGAATGTCCTGGTAAACTAGAGGAATGTCCTGGTAAACTAGAGGAATGTCCTGGTAAACTAGAGGAATGTCCTGGTAAACTAGAGGAATGTCCTGGGTAAACTAGAAGGAATGTCCTGGTAGTCTAGAGGAATGTCCTGGTAAACTAGAGGAATGTCCTGGTAAACTAGAGGAATGTCCTGGTAGTCTAGAGGAATGTCCTGGTAGACTAGAGGAATGTCCTGGTAAACTAGAGGAATGTCCTGGTAGTCTAGAGGAATGTCCTGGTAAACTAGAGGAATGTCCTGGTAGTCTAGAGGAATGTCCTGGTAAACTAGAGGAATGTCCTGGTAAACTAGAGGAATGTCCTGGTAAACTAGAGGAATGTCCTGGTAGTTTAGAGGAATGTCCTGGTAGTCTAGAGGAATGTCCTGGTAAACTAGAGGAATGTCCTGGTAGTCTAGAGGAATGTCCTGGTAAACTAGAGGAATGTCATGGTAAACTAGAGGAATGTCCTGGTAGTCTAAAGGAATGTCATGGTAAACTAGAGTAATGTCATGGTAAACTAGAGGAATGTCATGGTAAACTAGAGGAATGTCCTGGTAGTCTAAAGGAATGTCATGGTAAACTAGAGGAATGTCATGGTAAACTAGAGGAATGTCCTGGTAAACTAGAGGAATGTCCTGGTAAACTAGAGGAATGTCCTGGTAAACTAGAGGAATGTCCTGGTAAACTAGAGGAATGTCCTGGTAAACTAGAGGAATATCATGGTAGTCTAGAGGAATGTCCTGGTAAACTAGAGGAATGTCATGGTAAACTAGAGGAATGTCATGGTAGTCTAGAGGAATATCATGGTAGTCTAGAGGAATGTCCTGGTAGTCTAGAGGAATGTCTATAGCACCTCAAGTTAAGTGGTGGAATTATATATATATTTTTCATTGAATACCCAATGGCTTCATGTCAGCTAGGCCAGGAAACAAATAGCTCCATGCTGAAAGGCTGTTTCAATGTGAAGCACAATGTCATGGCTCTCTCTGCCACTGCCTTTAAATCACACTCGAATGCATCCCAAATGGCACCCTAGTCCCTATTTAGGACATTGTCAGTGCTTGCTCTCACAGAGCTGTTGAAATCTGATTCATACTTCTCCTCCCCCATCTCACCCCGCCTACCCCTCTCATCCCCCCTCCTCCCGCACACTCAAACTGTTTTACAGATTGGGAATACTCTCTCTCCCCCTCTCTCTCTTTATCTCTCTCTTGATCTCTCTCTTTATCTCCCTCTATCTCTCTCTCTCTTTATCTCCCTCTATCTCTCTCTCTCTACATCTACCTCATACTTGTATAGAGTTACACATCAAACCATCAAACTCAGGCAAACATATCATACTGTACTAGAGGTTGAGTGATTATGATTTTTCAACGCCGATACCGATTATTGAAGGACCAAAAAAGGCCGATAACAGATTAACCGGCCGATTTAAAATTTGAGGGAAAAAAATACATATATATAATAATAAAAAAGATTTATCTATTTGTAATAATGACAATTATAACAATACTGAATGAACACTTGAAAGTAAAAGTGCAATATGTGCCATGTAAGAAAGCTAACGTTTCAGTTCCTTGCTCAGAACAGCCAGCCATTTCACATCGGTTACACCAGCCTCATCTCGGCAGTTGATAGGCTTGAAGTCATAAACAGCTCAATGCTTGAAGCACAAGCTTCTGGCAAAACGCACGAAAGTGCTGTTTGAATGAATGTTTACGATTTCTTTTAACTAAATATGCAGGTTTAAAAATATATACTTCTGTGTATTGATTTTAAGAAAGGCGTTGATGTTTATGGTTAGGTACACATTGGTGCAACGACAGTGCTTTTTTCACGAATGCACTTGTTAAATCACCCGTTTGGAGAAGTAGGCTGTGATTCAATGATAAATTAACAGGTACCGCATCGATTTATATGCAACGCAGGACAAGCTAGATAAACTAGTAATATCATCAACCATGTGTAGTTAACTAGTGATTATGTTAAGATTGGTCGTTTTTTATAAGATACGTTTAATGCTAGCTAGCACCTTACCATGGCTCATTGCTGCACTCACATAACAGGTAGTCAGCCTGCCACGCAGTCTCCTCGTGGAGTAACAGGTAGTCAGCCTGCCACGCAGTCTCCTCGTGGAGTAACAGGTAGTCAGCCTGCCACGCAGTCTCCTCGTGGAGTAACAGGTGGTCAGCCTGCCACGCAGTCTCCTCGTGGAGTAACAGGTAGTCAGCCTGCCACGCAGTCTCCTCGTGGAGTAACAGGTAGTCAGCCTGCCACGCAGTCTCCTCGTGGAGTAACAGGTAGTCAGCCTGCCACGCAGTCTCCTCGTGGAGTGCAATGTAATCGGCCACGATCGGTGTCCAAAAATGCTGATTACAGATCGTTATGAAAACTTGAACTTAATCGGCCATTCCGATTAATCGGTCGACCTCTATACTGTACATTCTATGTATTTCATGTCAGGTTTTTGATGTCTCTGTTTACGAAGGACAGTTATACTATCAGGTGAGTTTCCCATTTCAGACTGCTACTGGTACATTCATTATGGGGTATTTCAGACTGCTACTGGTACATTCATTATGGGGTATTTCAGACTGCTACTGGTACATTCATTATGGGGTATTTCAGACTGCTACTGGTACATTCATTATGGGGTATTTCAGACTGCTACTGGTACATTCATTATGGGGTATTTCAGACTGCTACTGGTACATTCATTATGGGGTATTTCAGACTGCTACTGGTACATTCATTATGGGGTATTCAGACTGCTACTGGTACATTAATTATGGGGTATTTCAGTCTGCTACTGGTACATTCATTATGGGGTATTTCAGACTGCTACTGGTACATTCATTATGGGGTATTTCAGACTGCTACTGGTACATTCATTATGGGGTATTTGGGACTGCTACTGGTACATTCATTATGGGGTATTTCAGACTGCTACTGGTACATTCATTATGGGGTATTTCAGACTGCTACTGGTACATTCATTATGGGGTATTTCAGACTGCTACTGGTACATTCATTATGGGGTATTTCTGACTGCTACTGGTACATTCATTATGGGGTATTTCAGACTGCTACTGGTACATTCATTATGGGGTATTTCAGTCTGCTACTGGTACATTCATTATGGGGTATTTCAGACTGCTACTGGTACATTCATTATGGGGTATTTCAGACTGCTACTGGTACATTCATTATGGGGTATTTCAGACTGCTACTGGTACATTCATTATGGGGTATTTCAGACTGCTACTGGTACATTCATTATGGGGTATTTCAGACTGCTACTGGTACATTCATTATGGGGTATTTCAGACTGCTACTGGTACATTCATTATGGGGTATTTCAGACTGCTACTGGTACATTCATTATGGGGTATTTCTGAATGCTACTGGTACATTCATTATGGGGTATTTCAGACTGCTACTGGTACATTCATTATGGGGTATTTCAGTCTGCTACTGGTACATTCATTATGGGGTATTTCAGACTGCTACTGGTACATTCATTATGGGGTATTTCAGACTGCTACTGGTACATTCATTATGGGGTATTTCAGACTGCTACTGGTACATTCATTATGGGGTATTTCAGACTGCTACTGGTACATTCATTATGGGGTATTTCAGACTGCTACTGGTACATTCATTATGGGGTATTTCAGACTGCTACTGGTACATTCATTATGGGGTATTTCAGACTGCTACTGGTACATTCATTATGGGGTATTTCAGACTGCTACTGGTACATTCATTATGGGGTATTTCAGACTGCTACTGGTACATTCATTATGGGGTATTTCAGACTCCATAAGAAGCAATGGAGAAGCTTTGTGTGTTTAATCTCAGCAATAAGTAAATCTCTCTTCAACATATCTACTTTACTGCTAATTCACTAGGCGCAGTCATAATCACTGATAATTATACTAGAATTTACATATTTTCACAAAGCTCCTCTCCTCTCCTCTCCTCTCCTCTCCTCTCCTCTCCTCTCCTCTCCTCTCCTCTCCCTCTCCTCTCCTCTCCTCTCCTCTCCTCTCCTCTCCTCTCCTCTGCCCTCCTCTCCTCTCCTCTCCTCTGCCCTCCTCCCCTCTCCTCTGCCCTCCTCCCCTCTCCTCTGCCCTCCTCTCCTCTGCCCTCCTCCCCTCTCCTCTGCCCTCCTCTCCTCTCCTCTGCCCTCATCTCCTCTCCTCTGCCCTCCTCCCCTCTCCTCTGCCCTCCTCTCCTCTGCCCTCCTCTCCTCTGTTCTCCCTCCCTCCCTCCCTCCCTCCCTCCCTCCCTCCCTCCCTCCCTCCCTCCCTCCCTCCCTCCCTCCCTCCCTCCCTCCCTCCCTCCCTCCCTCCCTCCCTTCCTCCTCCCTCCTCTCCCTTCCCCCTCCCCCTCTCTCCCTCCCTCCCCCTTTCCTCTGCCCCCTTCCACCGATCCCCTCTCCTCTGCCCTCCTCTCCTCTGCCCTCCTCTCCTCTGCCCTCTTCCCCTCTCCTCTGCCTCCTCTCCTCTCCTCTGCCTCCTCTCCTGTCCTCTGCCTCCTCTCCTGTCCTCTGCCCTCCTCCCCTGTCCTCTGCCCTCCTCTCCTCTCTTCTGCCCTCCTCTCCTCTCCTCTGCCTCCTCTCCTGTCCTCTGCCTCCTCTCCTCTCCTCTGCCCTCCTCTCCTGTCCTCTGCCTCCTCTCCTCTCTTCTGCCCTCCTCTCCTGTCCTCTGCCCTCCTCTCCTGTCCTCTGCCTCCTCTCCTGTCCTCTGCCTCCTCTCCTCTCTTCTGCCCTCCTCTCCTGTCCTCTGCCTCCTCTCCTGTCCTCTGCCTCCTCTCCTGTCCTCTGCCCTCCTCTCCTGTCCTCTGTCTCTCTAGCTAACCCTGATGTGTGTATGTGAAGACAGTGGTGCCACATGGTCACAGTGATTTCATGTGACACCCGGTCATTGTGATGTTGGCCAGCTCCTGTGGCTTTGTCCTGGCATTGGCTAGCTGGTGCAGACAGACAGACAGACAGACAGACCAGACAGACAGACCAGACAGACAGACAGACAGACAGACAGACAGACAGACAGACAGACAGACAGACAGACCAGACCAGACCAGACCAGACCAAGACCAGACAGACAGACAGACAGACAGACAGACAGACCAGACCAGACCAGACAGACAGGGTTTCTCTCCGCTTGTCAAACACGTGTCCCTTGTATGACTTCCCTGCCACCTCCTCTCTGAGTAGTAAAATAGCCTTGTCCGAGACAGATCTGCTGTGTGACGCAGCTTGACATACAAGTACACTGGACAAGTCAAATAAAATGTTATTGGTCACATACAGATGGTTAGCAGATGTTAATGTGAGTGTAGCGACATGCTTGTGCTTCTAGTTCCGACCGTGCAGTAATATCCAACAAGTAATCTAACACATTCCTAAACAACTACCTCATACACACACATCTAAAGGGGGAATGAGAATATATACATGTAAGTATGGATGAGCGATGGCCGAGCGGCATAGGCAAGGTGCAGTAGATATATACATGTGATTAGAGGTCGACCGACTATGATTTTTCAATGCCGATACCGATTATTGGGGGACCAAAAAAGGCGATACCGATTATTGGAGGACCAAAAAAGGCGATACCGATTATTGGGGGACCAAAAAGGCGATACCGATTATTGGAGGACCAAAAAGGCGATACCGATTATTGGAGGCCCGAAAATGCCGATTATTGGGGGCCCCAAAAAGGCGGTACCGATTATTGGAGGGCCAAAGATGCCGATTATTGGGGGCCCCCAAAAAGGCGGTACCGATTATTGGGGGCCAAAGATGCCGATTATTGGGGGCCCCCAAAAAGGCGGTACCGATTATTGGAGGGCCAAAGATGCCGATTATTGGGGACCCCCAAAAAAGGCGGTACCGATTATTGGAGGGCCAAAGATGCCGATTATTGGGGGCCCCCAAAAAGGCGGTACCGATTATTGGGGGCCAAAGATGCCGATTATTGGGGGCCCCCAAAAAGGCGGTACCGATTATTGGAGGGCCAAAGATGCCGATTATTGGGGGCCCCCAAAAAGGCGGTACCGATTATTGGAGGCCAAAGATGCCGATTATTGGGGGGGCAACGTTCCCTATAACAGCAGAGCGGCGTTGTTTTCCATTTACTGTGGATGAGTGTTGGTCTCTGCTTGGGGCAACAGGACGTGTCAGAGGAAGCCGTCCAAGACTGTTCACTCTGTTACCGTCCGGCAGACGATACCGCAGCATCGGCTCTTGGACCAACAAGCCATGAATGAGACTGCTAAATAGTCAATTAATGGTTACCCGGACTATTTGCACTGACTCTATACACACTCACTAGACAATATATATACACTATACACACTCACTAGACTATATATACACACTATACACACACTCCTAGACTATATATACACACTCACTAGACTATATATACACACTATATACACACTCCCTAGACTATATATACACACTATATACACACTCACTAGACAATATATATACACTATACACACTCACTAGACTATATATATACACTATATACACACTCCTAGACTATATATACACACTATATACACACTCCTAGACTATATATACACACTATATACACACTCACTAGACAATATATATACACACTATATACACACTCACTAGACTATATATACACACTATACACACACTCCTAGACTATATATACACACTATTTACACACTCACTAGACAATATATATACACACTATATACACACTCACTAGACAATATATATACACACTATATACACACTCACTAGACAATATATACACACTATATACACACTCACTAGACTATGTATACACACTCACTAGACTATATATACACACTATATACACACTCACTAGACTATATATACACACTATATACACACTCACTAGACTACATATACACACTATATACACACTCCCTAGACTATATATACACACTATATACACACTCACTAGACTATATATATACACTCACTAGACAATATATATACACACTATATACACACTCACTAGACAATATATACACACTATATACACACTCCATAGACTATATATACACACTATATACACACTTACTAGACTATATATACACACTATATACACACTCACTAGACTACATATACACACTATATACACACTCCCTAGACTATATATACACACTATATACACACTCACTAGACTATATATACACACTATATACACACTCCCTAGACTATATATACACACTATATACACACTCCCTAGACTATATATACACACCCACTAGACAATATATATACACTATATACGCACTCACTAGACAATATATATACACTATATACACACTCACTAGACAATATATATACACTATATACACACTCACTAGACTATATATACACACTCACTAGACTATATATATACACTGACTAGACTATATATACACACTATATACACACTCACTAGACTATATATACACACTATATACACACTCACTAGACTATATATACACACTATATACACACTCACTAGACTATATATACACACTATATACACACTCACTAGACTATATATACACACTATATACACACTCACTAGACAATATATACACACTATATACACACTCACTAGACAATATATACACACTATATACACACTCACTAGACTATATATACACACTATATACACACTCACTAGACTATATATACACACTATATACACACTCACTAGACTATATATACACACTATATACACACTCACTAGACTATATATACACACTAGTCTGGTTCATCCTTGGGAGCAGTTTACAAACGCCTGAAGGTACCACATTCATCTGTATAAACAATAGTACGCAAGTATAAACACCATGGGACCACGCAGCCGTCATTCTGCTCAGGAAAGAGACGCGTGATCTGGTACTGGTACTTCCTGTATATAGCTCCACATTGATCTGGTACTTCCTGTATATAGCTCCACATTGATCTGGTACTTCCTGTATATAGCTCCACATTGATCTGGTACTTCCTGTATATAGCTCCACATTGATCTGGTACTTCCTGTATATAGCTCCACATTGATCTGGTACTTCCTGTATATAGCTCCACATTGATCTGGTACTCCCTGTATATAGCTCCACATTGACCTGGTACTTTCTGTATATAGCTCCACATTGACCTGGTACTTTCTGTATATATATCCACATTGATCTGGTACTTCCTGTATATAGCTCCACATTGATCTGGTACTTCCTGTATATAGCTCCACATTGATCTGGTACTTCCTGTATATATCTCCATTGTGTATTTTATTTTTCAACTCTGCATCGTTGGGATGGGCTCGTACACCATTAGTATTTTATTTCACTCTATGTCAGGGTTAAGTCTACTGATCATAACTATGTCAGGGTTAAGTCTACTGATAATGACTATGTCAGGGTTAAGTCTACTGATAATGACTATGTCAGGGTTAAGTCTACTGATCATAACTATGTCAGGGTTAAGTCTACTGATCATAACTATGTCAGGGTTAAGTCTACTGATCATAACTATGTCAGGGTTAAGTCTACTGATCATAACTATGTCAGGGTTAAGTCTACTGATCATAACTATGTCAGGGTTAAGTCTACTGATAATGACTATGTCAGGTTTAAGTCTACTGATCATAACTATGTCAGGGTTAAGTCTACTGATAATGACTATGTCAGGGTTAAGTCTACTGATAATGACTATGTCAGGTTTAAGTCTACTGATAATGACTATGTCAGGGTTAAGTCTACTGATAATGACTATGTCAGGGTTAAGTCTACTGATAATGACTATGTCAGGGTTAAGTCTACTGATTATAACTATGGCCGGGTTCAGTCTACTGATTATAACTATGTCAGGGTTAAGTGTACTGATCATAACTATGTCAGGGTTAAGTCTACTGATAATGACTGTGTCAGGGTTAAGTCTACTGATAATGACTATGTCAGGGTTAAGTCTACTGATTATAACTATGGCCGGGTTCATTCTACTGATAATGACTATGTCAGGGTTAAGTCTACTGATAATGACTGTCAGGTTTAAGTCTTCTGATAATGACTATGTCAGGGTTAAGTCTACTGATCATAACTATGTCAGGGTTAAGTCTACTGATCATAACTATGTCAGGGTTAAGTCTACTGATAATGACTATGTCAGGGTTAAGTCTACTGATAATGACTATGTCAGGGTTAAGTCTACTGATCATAACTATGTCAGGGTTAAGTCTACTGATCATAACTATGTCAGGGTTAAGTCTACTGATAATGACTATGTCAGGGTTAAGTCTACTGATAATGACTATGTCAGGGTTAAGTCTACTGATTATAACTATGGCCGGGTTCAGTCTACTGATTATAACTATGTCAGGGTTAAGTCTACTGATCATAACTATGTCAGGGTTAAGTCTAGTGATAATGAAAATGTCAGGGTCAAGTCTACTGATAATGACTGATGGTCATGACAGGCTGTGTTGCTCTCTCCATCCTATCCAGGTATTTCCTGGTGTAAATAAATGTTCAGTGTGTTGTGTTTCACCCGGGGCCCAATCATGTCTTCTCAGATCTGAGTCCTTCCAGCTCTTTCCCATGGGAGGGAGGGAGGGAGGGAGGCAGGCAGGCACAACATGCTGCTTTGCTTTCTGTCTGCTCCTAGTTTTGGTGAGTATGGACAGCCCCTAGATCTGTCTTAATGAGTATGGACAGCCCCTAGATCTGTCTTAATCAATATGGACAGCCCCTAGATCTGTCTTAATCAGTATGGACAGCCCCTAGATCTGTCTTAATCAGTATGGACAGCCCCTAGATCTGTCTTAATCAATATGGACAGCCCCTAGATCTGTCTTAATCAATATGGACAGCCCCTAGATCTGTCTTAATCAATATGGACAGCCCCTAGATCTGTCTTAATGAGTATGGACAGCCCCTAGATCTGTCTTAATCAGTATGGACAGCCCCTAGATCTGTCTTAATCAATATGGACAGCCCCTAGATCTGTCTTAATCAATATGGACAGCCCCTAGATCTGTCTTAATCAATATGGACAGCCCCTAGATCTGTCTTAATCAATATGGACAGCCCCTAGATCTGTCTTAATCAATATGGACAGCCCCTAGATCTGTCTTAATCAATATGGACAGCCCCTAGATCTGTCTTAATCAATATGGACAGCCCCATGACATGTCTTAATCAATATGGACAGCCCCTAGATCTGTCTTAATCAATATGGACAGCCCCATGACATGTCTTAATTAATATGGACAGCCCCAAGACATGTCTTAATGAGTATGGACAGCCCTCTCCCTCTGTAAGACATGTCTTAATGAATATGGACAGCACCTAGATCTGTCTTAATGAATATGGACATCCCCTAGATCTGTCTTAATGAATATGGACAGCACCTAGATCTGTCTTAATGAATATGGACATCCCCTAGATCTGTCTAAATGAATATGGACAGCACCAAGACATGTCTTAATGAATATGGACAGCACCTAGATCTGTCTTAATGAATATGGACATCCCCTAGATCTGTCTAAATGAATATGGACAGCACCAAGACATGTCTTAATGACTATGTACAGCACCAAGACATGTCTTAATGAATATGGACAGCCCTCTCCCTCTGTAAGACATGTCTTAATGAGTATGGACAGCCCTCTCCCTCTGTAAGACATGTCTTAATGAGTATGGACAGCCCTCTCCCTCTGTAAGACATGTCTTAATGAATATGGACAGCCCTCTCCCTCTGTAAGACATGTCTTAATGAGTATGGACAGCCCTCTCCCTCTGTAAGACATGTCTTAATGAGTATGGACAGCCCTCTCCCTCTGTAAGACATGTCTTAATGAGTATGGACAGCCCTCTCCCTCTGTAAGACATGTCTTAATGAGTATGGACAGCCCTCTCCCTCTGTAAGACATGTCCTTGTCCTCTCATCATCTCCTCTGTTTAATTGGAGGCAGGCTGCCACAAAGCTGCTGCTTCTCCCTGGAGGCATTACTCCATCTAAAGCTTCTCCCTGGAGGCATTACTCCATCTAAAGCTTCTCCCTGGAGGCATTACTCCATCTAAAGCTTCTCCCTGGAGGCATTACTCCATCTAAAGCTTCTCCCTGGAGGCATTACTCCATCTAAAGCTTCTCCCTGGAGGCATTACTCCATCTAAAGCTTCTCCCTGGAGGCATTACTCCATCTAAAGCTTCTCCCTGGAGGCATTACTCCATCTAAAGCTTCTCCCTGGAGGCATTACTCCATCTAAAGCTTCTCCCTGGAGGCATTACTCCATCTAAAGCTTCTCCCTGGAGGCATTACTCCATCTAAAGCTTCTCCCTGGAGGCATTACTCCATCTAAAGCTTCTCCCTGGAGGCATTACTCCATCTAAAGCTTCTCCCTGGAGGCATTACTCCATCTAAAGTGCTGATGATATAGCCCACCTCTCCTCTGCAGTAATCTGCTGTCTCTAGTCTCTAGTCTCTACTAGCTCCATGATATAGCCCACCTCTCCTCTGCATTAATCTGCTGTCTCTAGTCTCTACTAGCTCCATGATATAGCCCACCTCTCCTCTGCAGTAATCTGCTGTCTCTAGTCTCTAGTCTCTACTAGCTCCATGATATAGCCCACCTCTCCTCTGCAGTAATCTGCTGTCTCTAGTCTCTACTAGCTCCATGATATAGCCCACCTCTCCTCTGCAGTAATCTGCTGTCTCTAGTCTCTAGTCTCTACTAGCTCCATGATATAGCCCACCTCTCCTCTGCAGTAATCTGCTGTCTCTAGTCTCTACTAGCTCCATGATACAGCCCACC
The DNA here is from genome assembly GCF_018296145.1 of Oncorhynchus tshawytscha. Classification (NCBI taxonomy): domain Eukaryota; kingdom Metazoa; phylum Chordata; class Actinopteri; order Salmoniformes; family Salmonidae; genus Oncorhynchus; species Oncorhynchus tshawytscha. The sequence continues at coordinate 109,691 of NW_024609186.1, forward strand.
TCTCCTCTGCAGTAATCTGCTGTCTCTAGTCTCTACTAGCTCCATGATATAGCCCACCTCTCCTCTGCAGTAATCTGCTGTCTCTAGTCTCTACTAGCTCCATGATACAGCCCACCTCTCCTCTGCATTAATCTGCTGTCTCTAGTCTCTACTAGCTCCATGATATAGCCCACCTCTCCTCTGCATTAATCTGCTGTCTCTAGTCTCTAGTCTCTACTAGCTCCATGATATAGCCCACCTCTCCTCTGCATTAATCTGCTGTCTCTAGTCTCTAGTCTCTACTAGCTCCATGATATAGCCCACCTCTCCT